>NC_057805.1:32493954-32502134 GCF_018294505.1 Triticum aestivum
GACCCCGCCCGCCACCGCCGGAGTCCCCGCCGCCGGAGCCGCTGCCGCCACCGCCGACCCCGTCGACGCCGAGGTAGCCGCCGCCGTCCAGTTTTCTCGGGAAAACCGTTGTTTTTTTTAGAAAACCCTAGATCTAGTTTTTTTTAAAGTTCGGTTCGTTCGGTTTTTCGTCGGTTTATTTATTTAGCGGACGTTCGTCCGTACGTTCGTTTTAATGAACGCTGTTCATCCGTTAGTCACAGACAGCGAACATTCGTTCGTTAGTCTGTTCGTCAGTTTTTCTTTTTCTAGGGTTTTCCGTGATTATTTTCGATCGCGATTTCTGCCCTAATCTTCGATCTGGTATAACTTTTTGCTCGTTTATCCAAATCAGGTGAAACAAGCGCCTAGATCTTCGCCTCGAAGTCCTCTTTATGTTTAACCAACTTGAACAAGATTTTGGTACTGTACAATTTGACTTTAGTTCAGATTAGTAATCGGATCTTGTTTCTTTTGTAGTTTGAGTTTCGTTGCTCCGTTTGATTTGATTCTTTTTGCAAACCGGAGTTCTTCAGTTGAACTTTCTGGTTAGACCTTCTTATTTGACATTTACCCATGCATCTTTGCTTGATTGCTTATGTATGCTATTGTTTGTTTGCGATAGAATTCCCGGAGTGCGAAGCGTGCTACTACGAGTCTCTAGGTTTTGCGGATCGTCAGCAAGGCAAGTAACACATTGATCATACCCCTTTCATACCCAGTTTTTATGCATTAGTTACAATCCTCAAACACTGCATGATTAGGATGTGATTAACTTATGGGTATTGGGAAGTAGTTGATGAGGTAGAACCTATTGCCCTTTTATTATCAAACCCTTGGGAGTTACTTCTACGTTATGCTTATATTGCCATGCTATGCTCGTAGACATGGATTGGGGTTGAGTGAATTCATGACAGATGTGAGTTGTTAATTAATGGTTCAACTTAATATGGCAACTTTAATACACATCTGGGTGGATTGCTTGTGGCACCTGGAAAAACCAGTGTTGTCCTAGGATATCCCGGAGTACCCGTGTGATCATCCTACGGTCCGCCACCCAGGCTCAAAGGGATCATAAGATTATTCATGCTAGAAACTTCCATGTGCAGCCACAAGCCATTATGGGCTCTGGCATAGTTGAGTATGTTGCGTGACCTCTTTTAGTGGTAGGCTAGCAGATGTAGAGGGAAAGAAGGTGTAACTGTCTACCCAGAGTAAAGAGTTAATGCTTCTGAAAGACTATGTCTCGGTCATCCGTTTCTCAAACATCATGTAGTGCGAGAAATCCAACAGAGGAGATCAAGTCTTGTGGGGAAAAGTGCGCAAACCTCTGCAGAGTGTATAAACTAATCATGGTTAGCCGTGTCCCCGGTTATGGACAACTTGAGTATCTGGTATTTGAATTATTGATTTGATCTCATCACTCTAAATTAATTTGTTGGGTTCATAATACTGTTTAATTGGGATTGAGTTGGAGGAACCTTCTCAATGATGTTTCAACCACCATGATAGTTAAATAAAATCTATTCCTTTGTTGTAGGGAAAAATTGGCTTTTCGCAAAATAATATAACCTTAGAGCCTCCACCAGCCATATATGCATGTAGTGATAGCATTTATCTGTTCATTGCTCTACTGTGTTATATTGCCAGCATATTCCATGTGCTGACCCATTTTCGGGTTGCAACATATCATGTTGCAGACTTTTCAGACGATGAGTAAGGTGGCATAGGTCGTTTGTCATGCACTCAGCTATGCCGTTGGAGTTGATGGACTCACTTTATCTTCCAAGCCTTCCGTTGTTATCTTATTAGATGGCCTTAAGCCCTATTTATTGTAATAAGTTCTCTTTTGAGACATTCGATGTAATAAGTGTGTGATTGCTACTCTGTTATAAATCCTTCGAGTACTGTGTGTGTCAGCATTACCGATCCAGGGATGACACTGAGCACAGAGATTTGACCATCTGAGGTCGGATCGCTACAAGATGGTATCAGTGCACACGCTGAATGTAGGACACGACCACTAACAAAAGCCATAGATCACTCTTCTCTACTCATTTCTGACTCCTCTCCATTTTCTACTCTTTAGGATGGCGGACTCGAGGAACAAGTTTGCACAACCGGATGAAGACACACCCTTTGGACGACACTTGAAGGAAGTCACTAGATACCTGAACATTGGAATACCAAGCTTCACCGGAACCTACACCGCCACTTTACCAGAAGAGGAGCGCTGGATGATCCGAGTTCAAGTTCCAGGAAGGACATTCACGCCAGTCACTGAGCCCATAGAGTTTTCCTTTGATGCACCAACCTGGAGTGTAGGCAAGAGCATGGCAGCCCACATCGCCATGGGATGCATCGGCAAAGTTTATCACAAAGATCTTAAGGACACTATCTACCAGATATGTGGGTGCCGAGACGAGCAATGGGAGATGATCAGCACCAGGAGGGACAGGTCCATAGCAGCTTTCATCCAGGAGCTAAACCAGCACATTCGACGCCAGGAGAACCAGATGTGCGCAGGCATGATAGATTGAAAGAAGTCAATGACTAGGATCATGGAGCTAGAAGAGGAACTCAAGTCTACACGTGATGGATATGAAGAGGAAATGACGATACTCGTGGAGAAGAACGACGACTTGATAAGAAAGATAGGAGTATTCCTGGGAGACCCCGCGCCAGGAGGAGAAGACGACGAACCCAAGGAAATACGTTCTGAAGACTACATCATCATCGACACCGACTCCGACCCTGATGGTAGTGATGATGATTATGAAGACGAAGCTGGAGCGGACCTCATTGAGTCTTCCACCGATCAAAATTTCTAGAGGACCACCATATGATTAGTAGTATTTCATCTGTATATAGTAGTAGTCCGAGCACTTTTGTAATGATAGTTCTAGACCGATTGTATGCCCTTGCTTGCTTGATTGAGTGATATGATATGATTGTGTTTGTCTCATGTGCATATGGGTAGTGCTTTCTCACTAGACCTATTTACTATTCTAATCTCTCCCCTCTAAACCCATCAGATGCCTCCGAGACGTGACACCGGATTTGTCTTCCCACCTGAGATCACCCAGTTGATCCAGCAGCAAAATGCCTTGATGCAGCAATTAGTCCAGAACCAAGGCAATAACAACAACAACAACCCGCCTCCAGTTGACAACTTAGCCCGGTTTCTGAGGTTGCAGCCGCCGGTGTTTTCTAGTAGCACCGAGCCAATAGTTGCGGATGACTGGCTACGCAAGATTGGGAGGGAATTGACCACCGCAGGTTGCACAGATGTAGAGAAGGTGCGTTTTGCCGCACATCAATTGGATGGACCAGCAGCCTCATGGTGGGAGAATTACACAACCAGTTTCCCTATAGCCAATATCACTTGGGATCAGTTTTAGCAAGCATTTCGCACAGCCCATGTCTCAACTGGAGCTATGAGCATGAAGAAGCGTGAGTTTCGCAACTTGCGCCAGGGAAATCGTACTGTGGCTCAGTACGTAGATGAGTTTAGTAAGCTATCTCATTATACCCCTGATGATGTGGCCACAGATGCCGCGAAGCAGGAGAAGTTTATGGAAGGGCTGAATGACGAGATGAGCATGCAGTTGATGGTGGCAACATTTAACAACTACCAGGAGTTGGTAGGCAAGGCTCTTATGATTGAAGGGAAGCAGCAGCAGATTGAGAGCCGCAAGAGGAAGTATGGACAAGGAAAGTACAATTCTGGAGCTCAGCAGAAGCCTCGTTTCACCCCGAACTTGGGAGGACTTACCCATAACCATGGAGGCCATACCCATAATGGAGGAAGTCCCCATAACCACAATGGCCCCAAGAATGGGAATGGGAGTGGAGCAAGCAGTAACCAGAACCGCTCCAACCCAGCCACACCCGCCAAGAAGGATCTAAGTCACATTACTTGTTTCAAGTGCGGGAAGACTGGACACTATGCCACTGAGTGCCCTGAAGCGAAGAATGGGAATGGCAATGGAAGCTCTGGGAAGAAGCCCAACCCTTTCAACAGGGGACAAGTGAACCACGTGAACATGGAGGAGGTTGAAGACCAGCCTGATGCAGTTATAGGTAAGTTTTCGGTTAAGTCATTTACTGCAATTGTTCTTTTTGATACTGGTGCATTGCATTCATACATATCAAGGGTATTTGTGGATAAGTATAAGTTGCCCACTAAAGTACTTAGGACACCTATGTTAGTAAGCTCACCAGGAGCGGAGTATATGGCAAGTCAAGGATGTTTTCAGATGCCATTGACCATTGGAAGCCATGTTTTCCCCTCAGACCTGATAATTTTGGAGTCACAAGGATTGGATGTGATACTAGGCATGGATTGGCTATCGATGTATGGGGGAAACATCGATTGCGCCAGTAAGTCGATTTTTCTCACTACCCCGGAGGGAAAAAGGATCAAGTATGTATCCAGGCATGCGCCAAGGAGGACCCAAGTAAATTCTCTCACGGGAGTTGTTCAGGAGGAAGTGCCTGTAGTGAAGGATTACCCGGATGTATTTCCAGAGGAGCTACCAGGAATGCCGCCGGATCGAGACATCGAGTTTTTGATAGAGCCGTTGCTAGGCACCGGACCAATATCGAAGAGACCATACCGGATGCCCGCGAATGATCTGGAGGAGATTAAGAAGCAGATTAAGGAGTTATTGGAGAAAGGTTACATTCGACGAAGTTCATCACCATGGGGAGCCCCAGTGCTCTTGGTCGATAAGAAGGATGGATTGTTAAGAATGGTTGTTGATTATCGTGCGTTGAATGAAGTGACGATCAAGAACAAGTACCCACTGCCGATGATCAATGATTTGTTTGACCAGCCGCAAGGAGCTAAAGTGTTTTCTAAGATCGATTTGCGATCATGATATCACCAGCTGAAGATTCGAGAAAAGGATATACCTAAGACAGCTTTTACCACAATGTATGGGCTATATGGGTATACGGTTATGTCATTTGGATTAACTAACGCCCCTACCTATTTCATGAGTATGATGAACAAGGCGTTCATGGAATTCTTGGATAAGTTTGTTGTGGTGTTCATTGATGATATCTTGGTATACTCAAAGAATGAAGAGGAACACAAGGAGCATTTGCGCTTAGTTCTCGAGAAACTCAGGGAACATCAGTTATATGCCAAGTTCAGCAAATGTGAGTTTTGGTTGAAGGAATTTGGATTTCTTGGACATGTTATATCAAGAGAAGGTATAGCAGTGGATCCTACCAAGGCCCAGTCAGTCACTGAGTGGTTAGCACCCACTTCAGTTGGAGAGATCCGCAGTTTTCTTGGACTCGCGGGATACTATCGGAGATTTATTGAGAATTTCTCCAAGATTGCGAATCCTATGACGGCATTGCTGAAGAAGGACACCAAGTTCCATTGGACTGAAGAGTGTGAAGCCAGTTTCCAGGAGTGGAAGAAACAATTGACTACAGCCCCAGTGCTGATTCTGCCGGATATACGCAAGGATTTCCAAGTGTATTGTGACGCCTCTCGCTTAGGACTAGGAGGAGTACTTATGCAAGACGGAAGAGTTGTTTCGTATGCCTCACGTCAACTCCGACCGCATGAGTTGAATTATGCCACCCATGATTTGGAGTTAGCAGCTGTGGTGCATGCGCTCAAGACCTGGAGACATTATCTCATTGGAAACCGTTGTGATGTGTACACGGATCACAAGAGTTTGAAGTACATTTTTACTCATAAGGAGCTGAACCTCAGGCAGAGGAGATAGTTGGAACTCATAAATGATTATGATATGAAGTTGCACTATCATCCAGGAAAGGCCAATGTCGTAGCAGACGCTTTGAGCCGGAAGAGTTATGTCAATACCCTCATAAGCGGAGGATTGCCAAGGGAGTTAGCAGAAGATCTCAGGGAGCTTCATTTGGAGATAGTTCCCAGAGGTTTGTTGCAGCATTGGAGGTTCAGTCAACATTGTTGGAAAAGATTCGAGAAGCTCAGAATGATGACAAAGAAATTGCCGAGATAAAGGAGAAGATGAGTGAAGGAAAAGCCAAAGGTTTTCGTGAGGATGAGCACGACACCTTGTGGTTTGAGGACCGTGTATATGTGCCCAATAATGCTGAGATCGAGAAGTTGATACTACAGGAAGCTCATGACTCACCATACTCGATACACCCCGGAAACACCAAGATGTATTTGGATTTGAAGGAGCGTTTCTAGTGGACTGGAATGAAGAAGGATATTGCCGAGTATGTAGCCATATGTGATGTATGTCAGAGAGTGAAAGCTGAACATCAGAAGCCAGCAGGATTACTGCAGCCTATGCCTATACCCGAATGGAAGTGGGATAAGATTGGCATGGACTTTATCACCGGATTACCCAGGACCCAATCGGGATACGATTCTATCTGGGTAGTAGTGGATTGTTTGACCAAAGTAGCTCACTTTATCCCAGTGAAAACCACTTATACAAGCACGAAGTTGGCCAAGATATATATGACCAGGATCGTATGTCTGCACGGAGTTCCGAGGACCATCGTATCAGATAGAGGAACACAGTTTACTTCAAAGTTTTGGCACCAGCTGCATCAGACTTTGGGTACCAGGCTAGAGTTCAGCACGGCCTTTCATCCACAGACAGATGGACAGACTGAGAGAGTCAATCAGATTCTGGAGGACATGTTGAGAGCTTGTGCACTAGATTATGGATCTAGTTGGGATGACAACTTGCCCTACGCAGAGTTCTCATACAACAACAGCTACCAGGCCAGTTTGAAGATGGCACCGTTCGAAGCCCTATATGGAAGAAGATGTCGAACACCGTTGATGTGGGATGAAGTTGGAGACCGCCAGTTGTTTGGACCGGATTTGATTAAGGAGTCTGAAGAGAAGGTTAAGCTGATTCGAGATAGACTGAAGGTAGCTCAGTCCCGACAGAAGAGTTATGCAGATTCAAAACGCAAGGAGGGAGTCTATGAAATCGGAGACAGAGCATATCTGCGAGTGTCATCTCTGCGAGGAGTTAAACGTTTTGGAGTTAAGGGAAAGTTAGCCCCGACATTTGTGGGACTGTACCGTGTTTTGGAACGCATGGGAGAGGTTGCCTACAAGTTGGAGTTACCTGAAGGACTGTCAGGAGTTCATGATGTGTTTCACGTTTCCCAGTTGAAGAAGTGCCATGCAGAGATGGCCGATATTCCTCTGAGAGGTACAGTGCCCCTGGAAGCAATTCAGTTGGATAGAGATTTGACATATGAGGAGAGATCCGTCAAGATTCTTGAATTTGCCAGCCAAGTTACTCGCCGCAAGGTTATCAAGTTTTGCGAAGTTCAGTGGAGCCACCATACCGAGGAGGAAGCCACTTGGGAACGAGAGGATGATCTACGCAAAGACCACCCACACCTATTTTCTAGCCAACCCGAATCTCGAGGACGAGATTCATCTTAAGGGGGGTAGGTTTGTAACATCCCAAATTTTCAATTTGGAATGTGATACTTAGGTCATTCATGCATATCATATTTTATTGCATTTCGTTTTGCGATCCTCGAAATCCTAAGCAACTCAAGGACCCACGGAGAGAGTTGGGGATTTCACGTTCTTCATATTTGAATTCTATCAAATATTGAAACAAGGATAATTTTGGTTTTAATTAATTTTTCTCTCCGAAAATATATTGAATTAAAATATATAAGAGGAGATAATATGACTTCTCCAAAAAAATAAATGAAATATTGGAGGAAAAATATTAAAATCAAATAAATAATTTTTATTTTTATTTTATTGCTATTTTATTTGAATTAGGAAAAAATTACGCGTTTTTCGAAATTGCATTAGAGGCCCAAATAAATGTTCACTTTGTCCGGAATATTTTTAGAGGACCGTGAAAATTCATTTCAGTATTTTTGGAGTCAGTTTAGTATTTGTTTTATTCGTTTTTCCGCGTCAGGATTTATTTAAAAAAAGAGCACCGACCTAACAGGCCGTGCCCGACTAGGACACCGCCAGGCCGGCTTTATAAGGCGAGGCCCGAGGCCCGCGAAGCCGCCAGCCCCGCCCGAAACCCTAGCCCCGCCTCGATCGCCGCGCCGCTGCCGACTTGCGCCGCCGCCGCCTCGCGCCCGTGCCGCCGCCGCCCCGCACCGCCGCCTTGCGCCGGAGCCACCGCCGACCTCGCCCGGCA
>NC_057805.1:32502605-32508904 GCF_018294505.1 Triticum aestivum
CTCGCCCGGCACCGCCGGAGTCCCCACCGCTGGAGCCGCTGCCGCCACCGCCGATCCCATCGACGCCGAGGTAGCCGCCGCCGCCGTCCGGTTTTCTCGAGAAAACCATTGATTTTTTTAGAAAACCCTAGATCTAGTTTTTTTAAAACTTCGGTTCGTTCGGTTTTTCGTCGGTTTATTTATTTAGCGGACGTTCGTCCGTACGTTCGTTTTAATGAACGTTGTTCATCCATTAGTCATCAGACAGCGAACATTCGTTCGTTAGTCTGTTCGTCAGTTTTTCTTTTTCTAGGGTTTTCCGCGATTATTTTCGATCGTGATTTCTGCCCTAATCTTCGATCTGGTATAACTTTTTGCTCGTTTATCCAAATCAGGTGAAACAAGCGCCTAGATCTTCGCCTCGAAGTCCTCTTTATGTTTAACCAACTTGAACAAGATTTTGGTACTGTACAATTTGACTTTAGTTCAGATTAGTAATCGGATCTTGTTTCTTTTGTAGTTTGAGTTTCGTTGCTCCGTTTGATTTGATTCTGTTTGCAAACCGGAGTTCTTCAGTTGAACTTTCTGGTTAGACCTTCTTATTTGACATTTACCCATGCATCTTTGCTTGATTGCTTATGTATGCTATTGTTTGTTTGCGATAGAATTCCCGGAGTGCGAAGCGTGCTACTACGAGTCTCTAGGTTTTGCGGATCGTCAGCAAGGCAAGTAACACATTGATCATACCCCTTTCATACCCAGTTTTTATGCATTAGTTACAATCCTCAAACACTGCATGATTAGGATGTGATTAACTTGTGGGTATTGGGAAGTAGTTGATGAGGTAGAACCTATTGCCCTTTTATTATCAAACCCTTGGGAGTTAGTTCTATGTTATGCTTATATTGCCATGCTATGCTCGTAGACGTGGATTGGGGTTGAGTGAATTCATGACAGATGTGAGTTGTTAATTAATGGTTCAACTTAAGGTGGCAACTTTAATACACATCTGGGTTGATTGCTTGTGGGCACCTGGAAAATCCAGTGTTGTCCTAGAATATCCCGCAGTACCCGTGTGATCATCCTACGGTCCGCCACCCAGGCTCAAAGGGATCATAAGATTATTCATGCTATAAACTTCCGTGTGCAGCCACAAGCCATTATGGGCTCTGGCATATTTGAGTATGTTGCGTGACCTCTTTCAGTGGTAGGCTAGCAGATGTAGAGGGAAAGTAGGTGTAACTGTCTACCCAGAGTAAAGAGTTAATGCTTCTAAAGACTGTGTCTCGGTCATCCATTTCTCAAACATCATGTAGTGCGAGAAATCCAACGGAGGAGATCAAGTCTTGTGGGGAAAAGTGCGCAAACCTCTGCAGAGTGTATAAACTAATCATGGTTAGTCGTGTCCCTGGTTATGGACATCTTGAGTATCTGGTATTTGAATTATTGATTTGATCTCATCACTCTAAATTAATTTGTTGGGTTCATAATACTGTTTAATTGGGATTGAGTTGGAGGAGGCTTCTCAATGATGTTTCAACCGCCATGATAGTTAAATAAAATCTATTCCTTTGTTGTAGGAAAAAAATGGCTTTTCGCAAAACAATATAACCTTAGAGCCTCCACCAGCCATATATGCATGTAGTGATAGCATTTATCTGTTCATTGCTCTACTGTGTTATATTGCCAGCATATTCCATGTGCTGACCCGTTTTGGGGCTGCAACGTATCATGTTGCAGACTTTTCAGACGACGAGTAAGGTGCCATAGGTCGTTTTTCATGCACTCAGCTATGCCGTTGGAGTTGATGGACTCACTTTATCTTCCAAGCCTTCCGTTGTTATCTTATTAGATGGCCTTAAGCCCTATTTATTGTAATAAGTTCTCTTTTGAGACATTCGATGTAATAAGTGTGTGATTGCTACTCTGTTATAAATCCTTCGAGTATTGTGTGTGTCAGCATTACCGATCCAGGGATGACACTGAGCACAGAGATTTGACCGTCTAAGGTCGGATCGCTACAACTAGGTGCACTAGTGTTAGCTCTTTGTGAATCTTGTTCAATTATTTTTGGGTGTCCCTCAGGATAAAGTGGTTCCCGAGTCATTTTACCTCCCCTAGTTGCAACTCTAACAGCAAAGTCATGCATATTATGATTCATTTCATCAAGTAATTCTCTTTGTGATTTAGCAACTTGTTCTAGCTGAGTTTGAACCATAGAAGCATGTTTTCCAACACCTCTAACATCGTTTGATATTCTAAATAACAAGTCACCCAAGCGAGCAATCATATCAGAATTGTATTTCAATTGTTTCATAACATTTGCATTGAAGTGATCTTGTTTTCTAATGTAGTTTTCAAACTCATAAAGGCATTGGCTAGGATGCATATTGTGAGGATTGTCATTTTCATTGAACTTCATAAGTGAATTTACCTCTACCACCTTAGGCAGTGGTGGTGTATTAAGCCCATGTATTTCTTCAATAGGAGGTAAATTTTTAACGTCCTCAACTTTAATACCTTTCTCCTTCTTAGATTTCTTTGCCTCTTGCATATCTTCAGGACTAAGATATAATATACCCCTGTTTTTCGGAGTGGGTTTAGCCGGTGGTTCAGGAAGAGTCCAATCATCATAATTTTTCAATATGTTATTCAATAATTCTTCAGCTTGTCCAACAGTTCGTTCCCTAAACACAACCAGCACAACTAGCTAGGAAATCCTAGAAGCATCAGTTAGTCCATTATAGAAGATATCAAGTATTTCATTTTTCTTAAGAGGATGATCAGGCAAAGCATTAAGTAACTCGCAAAGCCTCCCCTAAGCTTGTGGGAGACTCTCTTCTTTAGTTTGCACAAAGTTAAATACTTCCTGTAAGGCAGCTTGTTTCTTATGAGCAGGAAAATATTTTTCAGAGAAGTAATAAATCATATCCTGGGGACTACGCACACAACCAGGAGCAAGAGTATTGTACCAAGCTTTAGCATCACCCTTTAATGAGAAAGGAAATAATTTGAGAATAAAGAAATAGCGGCTTTTCTCATCATGAGTAAAAAGGATGGCTATATCATTCAACTTAGTAAGATGTGCCACAATAGTTTCAGTTTCATAACCATGGAAAGGATCAGATTCAACCAAAGTAATTAACTCTGGGTCAACAGAGAATTCATAATCCTTATCATCAATAAAGATAGGTGAAGTAGCAAACTTAGGATCACATTTCATTCTAGCATTCAGAGATTTTCTTTATACTTGCATAATAATTTCTCTAGATCATCTCTATCCTTACAAGCAAGAATATATCTAGTTGTCTCCTCATTCATAACATAACCTTCTGGTACCTTAGGCAATTCATATCTAGGAAGGCTAGTTCTAGCAGGTATTTTAGGAGATTCAGTTTCAAGCTCATCATCATATTCAACAACATCATGTTGTATTACTCTAGCAATTTGTTCATCAAGAAATTCACCAAGTGGCACATCATCATTATCAAGCAAGGTACTAGCATCATCATAAGCATCATCCATAACAGAAGTAGCATCATCAATAACTTGCGACATATTAGAATTGATAGCATGTGGTGGTGTTGCAAGTTTACTCATAACAGAAGGTGAATCTAAAGAAGAATTGGATGGCAGTACCTTACTTCCCCTCGTCTTTGGGGGAAATATCTTAGTCTTTGGATCCTTCAGATTCTTCATAGTGATAAATTGATAATAATCCCAAGTGACTCAACAAATATAGCTATGCTCCCCGGCAACGGCGCCAGAAAAAGGTCTTGATAACCCACAAGTATAGGGGATCGCAACAGTTTTCAAGGGTATAGTATTCAACCCAAATTTATAGATTCGACACAAGGGGGGCCAAAAAATATTTGAAGGTATTAGCAGCTGAGTTGTTAATTCAACCACACCTGGAGAGTAATAATCTACAGCAAAGTGATCAGTAGCAAAGTAGTTTGATAGTTTTGATAGTAGTGACAACAACAATGGTAACAGTAATAGTGATAGCAGTAGTTTTGTAGCAAGTGTAACAGTGATGATAGCAGTAGTAACTTAGCAGAAACAATATAAGATAAATTCGTAGGCATTGGATCGGTGACTTGTTGGATGATATTCATCATGTGACAGTTATAACCTAGGGAGATACAACACTAGCTCCAGTTCATCGATGTAATGTAGGCATGTATTCCGTAAATAGTCATACGTGCTTTATTAAAAGAACTTGCATGACATCTTTTGTCCTACCCTCCCGTGGCAGCGGGGTCCAAATTGGAAACTAAGGGATATTAAGGCCTCCTTTTAATAGAGAACCGGAACAAAGCATTAACACATAGTGAATACATGAACTCCTCAAACTACGGTCATCACCGAGAGTGGGCCTGGTTGTTGTCACTGCGGGGTTGTCGGATCATAACACGTAGTAGGTGACTATAACTTGCAAGATCGGATCTAAAACATGGATATAATGATGAATTCATAAACGGTTCAGATTTGAGTTCATGGCACCCGGGCCCAAAGTGACAAGCATTAAGCATAGCAAAGTCATAGCAACATCAATCTAAGAACATAATGTATACTAGGGATCAGGCCCTAACAAAACTAACTCGATTACATGATGAATCTCATCCAACTCCTCACCGACCAGCGAGCCTACGAAGGAATTACTCACTCCCGGTGGGGAGCATCATGGAATTGGCGATGGAGATGGGTTGGTGATGACGAAGAACGAAGATCCCCCTCTCCGGAGCCCCAAACAAACTCCAGATCTGCCCTCCCGAGGAAGAATAGGGCTTGGCGGCGGCTCCGTCTCGTGGATCGCGATAATTCTTTCTCCCTAATTTTTTCCCTGAAAATAGGAATTTATAGTGTCAGGGTTGAGGTCTGCGGGGCCACCAGGTGGGTACAACCCACCTAGGCGCACCAGGAGAGGGGGGCGCACCCTGGTGGGTTGTGCCCACCCAGGGGCCCCTCTCCGGTAGGTCTTGGCTCCAGAAATTCTCATTTATTCCATAAAAAATCCTCGCGAAGTTTCGTTCCATTCCGAGAACTTTTATTTCTAGACAAATACAACACCATGGTAGTTCTGCTGAAAACAACGTCAGTCCGGGGTTAGTTTCATTCAAATCATGCAAATTAGAGTCCAAAACAAGAGGAAAAGCGTGAGAAAAAGTAGATACGTTGGAGACGTATCAGCAGGTATTGGTAATTTGTGTGTTGTCTCCTACTGGATTGATACCTTGGTTCTATAACCGAGGGAAATACTTATCTCTACTTTGCTGCATCACCCTTTCATCTTCAAGGGAAATACCAACGCAAGCTCAAGAAGTAGCATGACCCCACTTCTTTCAAGGGAACACAAGCTCAAGATGATCTTCCACCACAAGACCACAAGCTAAAGGGCAAGGACAAGCTTCAAGAAGAGATTGATGCATTTTAAGAAGCTCCTAAGGCCATGGTCAAGTGGTTTCCCAAGACTACATCAAGTTCTACTTCAACAAGTACGACTACAACTCCAAAGATCCCCATCAAGTTGATGTGGATCCCAAAGAATAAGAACTAGAGAGTTCTTGAGGGTGACTCCGCCAACATACTTCACTCATATTCATTTTGGCAAGGAGAAGTGCAACCAACTTCCATATCGTGCACTAGTTCAAGGAGTCACAAACCCTGTTGTTGGTAAGACAAGGGACAATGTAACCTAATGCTTTCATATGTGTGTTTCACTCTATGTCTACGGATATCTTTGTATGTTCCTTGTGGGACTAACCCGTGTAGGTATTGAAAGTGGAACTCACTCCAATGGATTCACTAAAAAAAGACACATCTCTGACATTTTGGGCCGAACGAATTTTTTTTCTGTCATACATATGACACTTCTATGACGATAATTGTGACAAAACCCGGTATCATCATAGATGTGGTGGGCTCCTACTTCTATGACAAAAAATCATGACAGAAAATGGGCTTTTCGTCCTGGGCGGGCCGGAGACGCAGCTGCATGACATTCTTTGGGCCGTCCATGACAGAAAAAACCGTGGTAGAAGCGAGGGGGAGGAAAATTTCGGGGAGTTCCCAGTTACGGTGGGAGGTCGTGGGCCGAGCGATGCGCGTTTCTCTCATACACGTACGCGCGTGTGTGCGAGGCGTTGGCTCTAACTGAACCCGAGCGAGGCGTTGGGCTCTAACTAAACCCGAGCGATTGCACTGCAGGCTCGTTACTGAACCCGAGCGATCGATCGATGGCTGTTAACTGAACCCGATCGAGCGATTCCTTCGCTACTGCTGCTAACTGAAGCCGATCGATTGGATGAACAGTGAGC
>NC_057805.1:32509554-32532173 GCF_018294505.1 Triticum aestivum
TTTTGCGGTACGCCACACCCCTCCCGATCAACAGGACCCCCGTTTCGACCGTAGGAGGTCCGTTTCCTCCGTTTTGTGGTACGCCACACCCCTCCCAATCAACAGGACCCCGTTCCGAACGTAGGAGGTCTGTTTCCTCCGTTTTGCGGTACGCCAGGCCTCGTTTCCTTCACCTGTTCCGTCCAAGCCCTCCCGATGAACACAACCACACATTCCGTTCCGACCCAGCCGGTTGGCTCCCACGCGTTTCGTTGCCTCCCGATGGACATGACGCATTCCGTTGCCTCCCCATGAACACGACGCATTCCGTTGCCTCCCCATGAACACGACGACGACGTTGTTTCTCCGTTCTGACCCAGCCATGTACACGAGCCCTGGCCGTACGTATGCGCGAGTAGGCGTTCGAGACCCCGCCCGTATGTACACATACGTGGCCGTATTTTCTTTCTTGCACCCTGGCCGCTGTATGTACATGTACATGCTACGCGTGCGCCTCTACTACGACACGCGCGCGCCTCTACATCCACCAGTATATATGTACGTACACGTTCGCGACCAGAATGACAACGCTACGTACGCTTCGACCAGGTGGGTCCCGACTGTCAGGCACTTCCTTGCGTGCGAAGATGTACCTGGTGGGTCCCAGCAGTTAGGGGGGAAACGTTTTTTCATGAAATACGGTGGCTCGTCCGGTGGGTCCCCGCTGTCAGGTGGAGGAATAATTATTTTGCGCGTAATAAGGAGGCACTTCCTTGCCGCGGCCGTGGACCCAGCTGTTAGCCTCTCCACGTACAGTCCACGTCCGATGGAAGCCGTTCCTTGACCATGTTGACCACGCCGCGCCGAGAGCACCAGGGCAGTGGACGATGGCGAGGCCTAGGAAGGGGACGACGCGGAGCCGGGGAAGACGCGGCAGTGGATGCCCACGCGCAGAGGAGTATGTGGGTTCACTGGTTCGCTGCGGTGTGAGGCTGCCGTCGCCGCAGAATAACAGGGGGTGTGGGTGAGTAGAGGGATGGCCTGGCCAGCGGTGGGAGTAGTAGGGGGCGGTGAGGCCTCCGCCGCATGACAGCCGGCCACGGGAGGCAGGAGCACGAGGCACGACCGGCGCTGGTTTGGGCGGCTAGAGCAAGAAGACCAGAGGTTGAAGAAGCACTACGGCCGTTGGATGGACATCGTACGGTCACTGGAGCTAGAATCGTGCATATTGACTAAGTTGACAAAGCCCTCCGTCCCTGTCAACTTAGTAGGCCCACAAGTCAGCCTGCCACTATACTGGGTCCCAGCTAACAGGGGGAGTATTCATTTTTTGGGGCGTAATAAGGAGGCACTTCCTTGCGTGCGAAGATATAGCTGGTGGGTCCGAGCTGTCAGCGGCGGTAACATTTTTTTTGTGAAATACAGAGGCCCTTTCGGTGGGTCCCTGATGTCAGGTGGAGGAATCATTATTCTGCACGTAATAAGGAGGCATTTCCTTGCGTGCGGCCATGGACCCAGCTGTCGGCCTCTCCACGTACAGTCCACTTCAGATGCATGTTGGTCGTTGGCCACGTTGACTAGGCTGCGCCGGGAGCACCAGGGCGGTGGACGACGACGAGGCCTAGGAAGGGAACGACACGGAGGCATGGAAGACTCGGCAGTTGTTTCCCACGCGGAGGGGAGTACGACTGTACGAGGGTTTACTGGTTCGTCTGCCGTCGCCGGAGAATAACAGCAGGTGTGGGTGAGTAGAGGGATGGCTAGGCCAGCGATGGGAGTACGGTGGGGCGGTGAGGCCTGCGCGGCAGCAGAGCCGTCCACGGGGAGGAGGGAGCAGGCAGTCCCGCCGGTGCTTGTTTGAGCGGCTGGAGCAGGAAGAGCAGAGATTGAAGAAGCACGACGGCGGTTGGATGGCCATCCAACAGTCACTGCTTATGCGTCAACCTTTTTTTAGGAAAGCCTCAAATCTGTGGAAAATAGCATACAGCCCATCTGCCATTATTTCTAATAATTTATAGCCCATTTGCTAATTATTAAGGTTTTTTTTGGAGCCCATATTCTTTTTGTTAGCATTACAGCCCATATTGTGGCCACGGTTAAAAAATTATACGAAGTTTTGCATATTTCGGTGCGGCCCGAACTGTTTTTAATCCCGAAATTTTGACTCACATTCAAACTAATTTTAAAAATAAATGTATATCAATATAAAATCCAACACATTCTCCACGCATAAAAATTAATGTAATTTAAAATCTCGAAATGAAAAAAAAGATATTTGAAACTAATTGCCGGTTTGATGTGTTTTAAAAATGTACAGCCCATTTCTCATTACTGATGGGCCATTTTCTCGGCCAGCCGAATGAAAGCTCTCCTCGTCTTGAAAGATTTGCAGCCCAACAGGCCTGACAAAGCAACGTACTTGGCAAATCACAAAAAAACTGGGCTGTGGCCGTGGACCCAGCTGTCAGCCTCTCCACGTACAATACTATTCCGATGGAATGTCGTTGACCATGTTGACCACGCCGCGCCGAGAGCACCAAGGCGGTGGACGACGGCGAGGCCTAGGAAGGGGACGACGCGGAGCCGGGGAAGACGTGGCAGTGGATGCCCACGCGGAGAGGAGTACAAGGGTTCACTGGTTCAGCTGCGGTGTGAGGCTACCGTCGCCGCAGGGCCTGGCTAGCGGTGGGAGTAGTAGGGGGCGATGAGGCCTCAACGGCAGCACAGCCGACCACTGGAGGCAGGAGCAGGTGGTCTCCCCGGCGCTAGTTTGGGCGGCTGGTGCAAGAAGAGCAGCGATTGAAGAAGCAGCAGGACCGTTCGATTCAAGTCCAACGGTTACTGCTGCTAGAATCGTTTGTTGACTAAGTTGACAGGCCATGCGTACGCGTCAACTTAGTAGGCCCACAGGTCAGCCTCCCAACAGGTGCGCCCCAGATATCAGTGGGAGGAATCATTTTTTTCGCGTAATAAGGAGGCGGTTGATTGCATGCGGCCAGGCCAGCGGAGGGAGTAGGGTGGGCCGGGGAAGCCTTCGCGGCATCACATCGGGCCACAAGAGGAGGGAGCAGGCAGTCCCACCGGCGCTAGTCTAGGCGGCTGGAGCAGGAAGATCAGAGATTGAAGAAGCACGTCGGCCGTTGGATGGACATCCAACAGTCACTGCTGCTAGAATCGTGTGTTCACTGACAAAGCCTTGCGTAAACAAGTCAGCCTCGAAATCTGTGGCGTGTACAGCCCATTTGCTATTATTTTTATAATTTTTACTCATTTTCTAATTCATATGGAATTTATTGCAGCCCGTTTTCCAGTTTTAGAATTGCTGGCCATTTTCTGGTCAGTACCAGGGTCAAAAAATTAACTAAATATGTGGGAAATTTTGAAAATTCGCAAATTTTTGCTGGGGAATGAAATATTCTTAATCCAAAAATTAATAGCCATACTAAAACAAATTTAAAAATAAATTAGTACTATGTCATGTTAAATCCAATGAAATACGTATAAGATATCAGTGAAGAACAAAAACAAAAAAAGAAACTTATATCCCATTTGCTATAATTTTTTTGGAATTTTCAACCCCTTTTGATATTACTTTTAACAGACATTGACCATACTCTTAAGCCAGGCCGGAATGCATCCCTCCTCATCTTGAAAGATTTGCAGCCCAGTAATTCGGAGAAAACAAATAGGCCTAGCTTGGGTATTCTTCAAAAAGAAATACTGGGCTACCTATTTTCCCAAAGAACTGGTGCATGAGCATTTAGCTTTATTTATTTACTTATTTATGTTTAGGGGACCATGAGCATGTACCTGGGCCGGATTCATGTGAGAGCCTCCCTTCCAGTTAATTATGGGCTTCTCTATTGGGCCTTCATCAGTGGGCTGCATGTTATCAACAAGTGGAAAATGTGTTCCGTACGAAAAATAGTATGCGCTACGTATGGTACGGGGCACTAAAGGATCGAACCGTGCAACGACTTCCAAAACATTGTGTTTGTCGTTCTAACAACACATTTATTCAACCAACAGACGAAATATACTACTGATTGTACATTGAAAACAGCAGCAGCAGCAACCAGGGCTGGGGGTGCAATAGAAGCAGTAAGCAGGCCAAAAGAGTGAAGACGCAGCTCTCTCTTCCAAACCAAACATCAGCCATCATTACAAAAGGGCTACCAAAAAAGAACAAGTGTATGCATCAAACTCAATAAATATCCTACTACACCAAGAGTACGCATCTAACTAACTGGCTCAGTTAGACATTACTATTTATTAAGCTGTGGAGATTGGCTGACGGCTTGAACCAGATGGGTGCCTGACGGGGGAAACTCCAGCCAGCAGGTCGAAGTCTGATACTTGTGACCCTCTCTCCTACTTTGGGCTGCAGAGCGTGGCGGCACATATCAGGGTATGGTGCATGCAGAGACGCATGGTACGCTGTGTACACACAGTTTTACCTGATGAACGAAACCGCGCTGCCATCATGATCCTTGCCGTCGGTTATCTCCTGGTTAATCGGATAATTCAGTCCGACAAACAGAGAGCGTGCACCAAGGCTACTTACCAGCCTCCAGTCAAAAATTCCTGAAGGCCCAGAGAAGTTAGGATCCTGCTCAAAGACCTTGCAGTGACTGTGATTGTATTCCGCGAAACAACACGTCCGGTACGTGCGAACGATCGTCAATCTTTCGCCGTCGTCTGATCGAGCCAGGAACCACCTACAACTGCCATGCCACTTTTCTTTGAAATGTTCTGGGATTAGGAAGGGTAGGGACACCAGGCGGCCTACAACATCATATCAAGTTGGAGTCAAATAAAAAAGGGCTCTTGATTTAGTCAATCTTAAGAACATCATGTTATGAGCATGAATATTTTTTCAGCAAATGTTGACAGTAATATAAGCAAGCCATCATGATATCATAGGAAAGTACTCCCTCTGTCCCATAATATAAGAACGTTTTTCAAGCTATGTAAGCTTGAAAAACGTTCTTATATTATGGGACAGAGGGAGTAACATACTGCTGTAACAGCCGTTTGTAGCGATGACTGGAGTAGGCCAGCAATATGTCCAGCCATAGAAGGAATCAACAGCGTAAATGAAGCCCTTGTGTTCAATGGCATGAAAGAACCATGGAGGATGTATGATCCTGCGATGGACGTGCAGATTTATCCACTTACCGCAGTGACCTGTCAGATAGGCGAGACCGCGGTTGAAGAACGCAATTAGCCGGAAGTCTTTATAATTCGCAGATCTTGTGGGCACTTGGCAGATTACAACCTTGAGCAAATCAAACTTGGTATCATGTTGGCTACTGTAAGATTCCGAGTATTCTAGGCCGCGGTGCCAAAGCAGTGCAGTGTTAATCGAAGGAAGGGGGATCAATCGCCGGGTGTAGACCTCCACGAGCATCCAGCTGCTGCGACCGTCGACGAGCACCATCCAAGACGTGTTCATGCCGACCCAGTACATACCGTTAATGTAGTTGAGGCTGACGGGGATCGGATCGCAGTCAAGGGGGTTGATGCTCGCCACCCTACGATCGTTATGCTGCGTGACACGCCGTTTCTGAAGATCAGGCGGCATCAACAAGCAAGGAGCTGGCTTAAAAAGCTCCGCCCTAAGGGCTTTGAGTAAACGGTACAACCCCGACGAGCACGTGGCGAGCGGCATGGTACTGAGATTGTCCACACGCGAAACAATGAGCTTGATTACCTCTGTGGGGAGCGAATTCCAGCCACTCTTTCGGCGGACGCTGCTCGGTTCTGCCATTGTTAGTGCTTGGGTTTCGGACGAGGGGGGAGGCGCCTTAGCAGGGATGGAAGATTGGACGAGATTATGTGCGGACAAAGATGGAGAAGCGAATATGTGCTGCGGGAAGTGGACAGGTGATGATGACTACATCACGCCGCTTGACTTACGAGACACATACCAGCAGCGTAGGGTCATGTCGATGCCAGACAACTTGCTTGAGTGATCACAGTACTGGTACTCCCTACAGTGCTATGCCCTAACTTGCTTGAGTAGAGTAGTAGAGTAGGACTCTGCTCTACTACTAGCACCGGAGGAGTAGTATATTCTAATCTAAAATAGTTACAAACTTCAATGCCCGAGCGAGGAACGACTACGAACCGTGCTCAAAGACCGTGTCTATGTGGTGTTTGGACATGGCCGACAACCTCAACGCCAACGATGCTGCTCCCGTTGCACCGTATGTGTTTCTGTCCTTCCTGTTTGAAATCGTGGTAGAATTCATGTTTCTACTCTGTATCCTACTACTATGCTAGTCCACATGATTAGTTTCATCTCTGTTATAGTCGTCATGATTTATTTTGTGCTTATTCGGATTAAATCTCGTAGTAACTTGCTCATATATTCAACTGGCGCAACGTCCCCTACAGCCACTCCCGTTTCATGGACAGCCTGGTCGATGCCTCCAAGGAGCCCTTCATCCACTGCTATGAGTACCCGATGCCGTTTTGTGGCTCGCCAGCGGACATGGTGCATCACCTCACGGATGCGTGCAGCGGTCACTGCTGGCCCTTGGCGGAGAACATCAAGTACGAGACGTGCTACCCGTTCACCATGCCGGAGTCGCTGGAGGATCACCGCCGCCTGCTAGTCTCGGAGGAGGACGGCAGCGTCTTCCTCTTGATCGTGGGCACCGGCGAGGCCCGCGCAGGCCGCCGCCCCGTCTCTGTAATGTGCGTCAGGGGCGACGCCGCTGACACTGACACTGACACGAGGCCGATGTACGGGTGCGTGGTCAGTGTTACTACCCCTCCGGGTCACGTGGGTGGCGACACCGGCCTCATCGAACGGACTTGGACTCTGGGGAGCTGGGACTATCCCGCCAATGTGGACTTGGAAAACCCATGGCATCCTTTACCCGCCGACGCGGTGCACGGGGACTCCAAGGAGGTTCACCTGGACATACGCATTATCAAGTTAAATGTTGATCATTAGTCTTCGCTCAATGTAATCCGCTGTCTAAGCATGTGGAGACTTCCATGCAGGATCTTGCTCTATTGGAGTATCGCGCATGAATAAAAGTGTATCCGTTTATGGTTTAGTCTAGAATCTTCCATGTATGAATTTTTACTACAGTACTGGTGAAAGACTTACGATGAACCATTTCTTACATCTCCTCTACCCGCTTGCAAGTCATCCTGATTTAATCCCTCCGTCTAGGTGTATAAGGGCATGGTTAATATTACTTAATAGTATAGCCAACTGTTGACTATAAGAAAGTGCCATGTCATCTGTAGCCAACATGTATAACAATCGATACTCAAAAATTAATTCTTAAAGATCATTACTTGCAAAGCACAATAAGTGTTATTTCTTCACAAGTTTTGGATGCAGGTTGAATAGTTGAACGCTTTTGTTTGCAAAAGATACCTTTTTATCTATTTCACCCGGATGTTTGTGAGCTTTAGAGATGAAATAATATCCGAAGAAACCTATCGATACTCGTTACACATGAGATGACCCCCACATACTTTGTCAAAATAAAGAACTCCCCGATCAATGCATTTCACTCTTCGGTGCAACGCACGGGCACCTTACTACTATAGATTAGTACGACCAAAAATTGAACTAACATTATATATAGTACGATAAATGCTGATGCATGTCACCTAAAATTATATCATTCAAAACTATGTTCAAATACGAATCCAACGATATAGTTTTTGTTGACATGCACTAACATTTTGTCAGTTAATTCTTCAGTCAAATTCAATGGGGGACTAATAAACCACGACCGATGTAGTACAAGTGTAGTGGGCGGCGCTGCACGGGAGTCTCACCTCTCACCCCGCTCGTGGCGCGGCAGTAAAGCCATCATATCACAAAACCCAACCACTCCTAGTAATAAGTGGCCTGGTAAAATAAACGGACAAGCAACCATCACATCCCTCCGTCTTTTTTGCATTTCATCTCTCTGCATTTACTTTCTCCGGTTCATCTCGCACACTCGATCCCTAGCTACTACTCCTAGGGCCAGTTCTTTTGGCGGCTTCCCCAGCTTTTCCCACAAGACTAGTCACAGTGGAGAGTAACAATAAGGCGCCTCACTCATTTATTTGGGCTTCTAAACTACTACTCCGTCCTGGTTTATTCCTCACCATTGTAATTTGTGCTAAATTTTGACCAAAGATTTAACCGGTTTATTCCTCACCATTGTAATCCCTCCGTCTAGGTGTGTAAGTCATCTTATGAAAACCAAATAATCCCAAAACACTTAGGCGCGGTGCATTAACTTCTACTCCGTACCTCGTTTCTTGTTTCTTGACATATCAACCAATAAGAGATAAAGAGTGTGCATGCTTTTAATGACTTGAGATATCAAACACGACATGCAGGGGTTAGTTCATTGCATGCAATACTATTAATTAGCAAATAAACATTAACATTTCTTGTTTTCTCCTCCTCCTTGGTCACGGTGCACAGCCTAAGATGACTTACTCACCTAGAAGGATGGAGTAGTGCATGTCACATGCACTAACATTTCATTAGTTAAATTTATGATCAAAATTTGACACAGATTACAATGGGGACCAATAAACTAGGACGGAGGTAGTAGTTATGGGATTACTAATCTAGAAGCCTAAAAGAACTGGCCCGTGGTACTCCTACTAGTAGTAGTACTCAAGTTGGAATTCCAATTGCACGGCACAACTTGTTAGCAAAAAATTCGATACAGGGTGTAGGAAGCGGTTTGGAAATTTGCATGCCTTTCCAACCAGTGAGATACTCCGTACAAAGTACGACAGAAAAATAACCACAGAGAAGGAAGCTAAAAGTAAACAATCAAACAAGCATTTTGCATTTGTTTTGCATTGAATCGTTTCACAAGCTTGACTAGTGTTGTTTTTCTACTTTTACAAAAACCGCATCATAATGTTAAAACGTGCATTTGCACATAAGTAATAGTAGTACTCCCTCCATCTAGGTGTATAAGTCTTCCCTCCTTCTTGGTCATGGTGCACAACCAAAGATGACTTATTGACCTGGACGGAGGGAGTAGCACAGTCTGCAAGCATATATCGAGAGAGACGTGTAGTGCGATAGTATATAGTAAAGTTTGTGCTATATGCACGTACTTGCAAAATGCGTATGAATACACAAGGTTTCCAAACTTTCCCTTTTACATACTTAATTAAGGACGCTAAAAATTCCTAAACATTCGGGATTTATCATTTGCGTCCCAAAACTAATGAGATCGCCTTACGAAACAAAAATTATACTCCTCCTAAAAGCCACGGCGCTCGCAGGAGCGCTTGCGGCGCGCCACGAGTGCCCTGGTGCGCGGCCGTTTCCTAGCGCGCCGACACAGCGCCTCTTCCTCAGCCTTGCAACTTGCGAGGTGCTGATTGGCGGCTTGCCGGCGGGCAAGCGCGATCTCACCGGTGTGGTGATCCGGCGCCAATAGGTACTCCTCCTCGCTGGAAGCGTGCACCCGGTCCACATACCGCCAAGCGTAGATGAGGTGCTTGGGCCCGACTGCACTCAGGGCATCGGCACGGGCGTCCTCCGCCGCCCTCACGGCCCTCGCACGAGCCTTCTGCCAAAGAGCCAATTACCTGACTCTCTCGGACGCGACATAGGCCTCCCAGGCAGCTTGTTCCATGGTGCGCTTCTCTTCCTCGGCCTTCTTCTCCACCTCTATTTTGGCGCGCTCTGCTGGAGGCAAAGCCTCCCACAAGGCGACATCCATTTCTTTCCAAAGCTCCTCAAGGCTGGGGGGCTCGACGGGCGGCGCGGCATTCTCCTCGTAGCGGGGAGCCGACGCATCCTCCGGCGCGCGTGCTGGCGAGATTGGGAACGCCGACGCGTCCACCTCGACGCGTCGCGGCGAGGTGCGGAACGCCGACGCGTCCTCCTCGACTAGTGGCGGTAAGGAACGGAACGGCGACGCATCGCGTCGCGGCGAGGAGCGGAACGCCGACGCGTCCTCCTCGACTAGTGGCGGCGAGGAATGGAACGGCGACGCGTCGCGTAGAGGCGAGGAGCGGAACACTGACACATCCTCCTCGACTAGTGGCGGCGAGGAACGGAACAGCGACGCGTGACCGTCCGCGCGGTGCAGCGAGGGGCTCCTAGGGCTTGGGAGGGGCGATGCCATGGTGGTCGATGTGAGAGGGAGGGGGAGGAGATAGCGATGAACGTGAACATGAGGGGGAGGAGATAGCGATGTCGTGGGAGGCACATTATTTATAGCGAGCAATGGCACACCTACGTAAGATATGGACTGAGCTGCACTGACTTAACTGCAGGTCCAGTTGTGTCACTGACATGTGGGCCAGACCCCTGTTGGGCCCATATGTCAGTGACCCAATGCCAAACAGCTACGTGGGCATATTTGTTGGAGTAAATTACGGGGGAGCGAAGGGGTGGAAATATTGCTGGTCACAACGGATTGGACGAGCGTGGGGGGAGGAGAGTCATGCATGCAGATTTTTTCACACGGGGTGGAGTGGTGGGACCGCCGGAGGGAGAAGGAGAGTTTGGCAGGCATATTGTTTCCACACATGGAGAGGAAAAGATTTGGAGACGAACGGGCTTCCTGCAGGTATGGGGAACGGTGCATAATAAGTCATCTTGCATGCCGGGCTAGGTATAGTCTCAAGTCATTAAAAACATACACGCCCCACACATGTTCATATTTCAAGGTGCACTAAATTATTGCATGCGATGATTAAGGCTGGCCATAATGGTGGTATCTTAGCTGGTATCATGCACACGGGAATAGCAAACATGCTGATGTGGCAAAGTATTAAAGAAGAGAGGGGGTTAGAGTAACTAGTGTTCATGCATGCATTGGTAAACACATTTTTTTGTGAAGAACGACAGCACTAGTTGAGTACTTTTGCAGACTTCAAAAACTATTCCACCGCCTCTACTATCTTGCTAAGAGTAGGTGAAATTTTTGAATCGAGCCCTTTAAACTAGAAGGGAGGTAGTGGTACTCTAAGGCTGGTCATAGTGGGGAGTAACTTAGACTAGTAACATGCATATGTTACTAGTCTATGTTACTACCTCTATAGTGCATAGTATCATAGATTAGTATCATAGGTGGTCTCATTTATTGCCATGCATGACACATAGTAGCATCACATTTATTATGTTACGGTATCTACCTATGTGACTATAACCATCTCTCTCTTCTTTAATTGCCTACCACATTAGCATGTTTGCGAGTCCCAAGTGCATGATACTACTTATGTTACCCCCACTATGGCCAGCCTAATAGCTAACCTTGTTGTGATGACAAGATAGGACATGGCACGCACCTGGACGGAGGAACTAGTCTGCATTGTGCATTTAAGTTTTGTCTGAAGTCAATGTACCTCTACTTTCACCAGACTTATAGAAAAATGTGTCAACATTCACAATGTCAAATCAATATTTTTACACTCATTATAAAACGTAGTTCTTATACTCATTATAATCAGTATTGTAGATATTGATATTTTTATTATAAATTTGGTCGTGGGATTTCATTGATGCCTGTCAAAGCGTGGAGGAAGCGGAGCTTAGGGCTTGCATTGCCGGTCTCTACATAGGTATTTCTCTTCATAATCCTGTAATTTTAGAGACTGATTGCGCTTTTGTGGTAGCGTCTCTTGCATCGGGGGACTATGATAGGTCTGCTATGCGTGACCTGAAGATGAAAGCGTTGAGCATCTCGAAGTTGATCAAGAATCTTCAATTGTCAAAGATTAGCCGTTCGGCCAATAAGGTGGCACACTTAATCGCTAAGTATAGCTTTAACAATAGATTAGATGGTATTCTTGTAAATAACGTGCCGCCCTGTGTGGTGAATATTGTATCGAATGAGTGTACTGGTGTGGCTGGTTAATTAATATAAGGTGGTGTTCAAAAAAAAGTATAAATTTGGTCAAACACTTTGCAAACGGTTGACGGGAGTAAAAAGGACCAGAGGGAGTATCATGCATGCGGAGTAGGCAAAAAAAATTGCTTGTCTAAAAAAAGGCAAAAAAATCGCTCATTTCTAGCCGGTCGAAGTCTCAAAGGGCGTGACCGCGCGAGGGAGGCGAAGGTCGTGGGAGGCGCGACATTTGACGGAATTAAGTGAAGTTACATCCATGCGCCGGCATGGCGTGCGAACAGGCAGAAGCTATACCGTCAGGCCTACGATATGGGTCTAGTAGACATGACACCTAGTGGGTCCTGCATAGTTCTCGAGAACTCTTTGGGGGCTTGCAGCCATTTATCCACCGGGCAAGCCAGCAACCCCACGCCGTTTGCACGCCCTACTCGTCCCCGTCTTCTACCTTACAACAGTTCACTCCCAGTCGTCCCGTCCTTTCACATTAGTTCGCTCCTAGTTTTTTTGCGGGGTACAATAGTTCAACTTCTCCTAACCCTCCTCCAAAATCCATGGCCTCCCAAATCTCCATGGTCACCGCTGAGTACCAGGTTAGAGCCATCACCGGCGATCAGTTCATCGTCATCTACACACGTGGATCAGAGAGGGTGAAAGCATGGCTTGCTCGCTTCCTACGCATGTTCAACAGTTCAACGGATGAGTGGGTCGCTGGGCTAGATGTTGAGTACACCACAGTCCTAGGACGAGAGAAGGATATAAAGGACGAAGAGAGGAAGAAGCCCGCCGTGATCCAGGTTTGCGTACATAACGTTTGCTTGGTCTACCACATATGCCATGCCGACGTTGAGTGCCAGGATTTTAAGAACATCCTCAAGGACAAAAGAGTGAAATTCGTTACTGTAGGCTTTAAGAACGACAGGGATGTCCTGCGTCGGATAGGTCTCGTTGTAGGCCAGCCCTTCGATCTCCAGAAGGCAAGCCCGGTGTCCTCCTCTCAACCTTCAATGCTGACCCTGGCAGCAGCCATGATTGATCCTTCGTACGCTAAACTGAAGAAACCTCATCACGAGTTTCATCATGCATGGGAGTCGAAGACATTAGATAAAGATCACATCCTGTACGCAGCAATGAATGCCTACCTTTGTTTAAATATCTACAAGGGTTGGATGAAGAAGCAGAGCCCAGTGTCCGGTTCAAGCAAAGAAGCGTCGGCGAAGAGGAAGAGGGACGAGGACGAAGTCGAGGACGTGGACTCGGACTCCGAGTAGGTGGCAGTGCCATCGCTCATGCTGGTTCTACTGCAGTGTCAAGCGGACTAGTTGCTTAGTTTATTTTCAAGGGTGTGTTGTGCTGAGGCCCCAGCAGAACTATGTTTATGTTCTTTCTCGTTATTTGAACTCTTTAGTACGTACAGTAGTACTAGTACTATGTCTTACTACTGTTCTTCTTGCAGTTGGTACTACTGCTCGTATCTTCGTGTTCCTACTGTACTTAATACGTTCATACTAGTAGTATAATTTGGGTCAGTCGATTTGTGAAAGAAGTTCGACGGAGCGAAGGAAGAAGACGGCAGAAAAGGTGGAAGAAGCCCTTCTAGCCATCCATGTTGCATCAAACGGCTCACATGAGTCGACTGACCCAAATTGCTCCTTCAGATTGCAGGATCCACGTGGCATTCAAGGTCTCGAAGGTAGATTCTGCGTCCGCACCCGGTTTGCGGGCTCAACGCGCGCGCGACCGGCTTCCACCGCGACAGCCACCATGCGCGCCTCCTCCGCGCGGGCGGAGACGACAATGACACGCTAGTTCCTCCTCGCCGGCATGCTGGATCACGCGCTCGTCCTCCTCTTCGTACGCTGCGTGCATAGACGCGGCTCCACCAGCTGCTCGCGTGCTTGGCAGCGTGGCGGCATCGCAAGGAGGGACTGCAGACGACGTGAGCGGGCGAGCCTTTGGCTTCATGGCACAGGGATGGCGGCGACACGGCGGTGATGGGCGAGAAATTGTTGGCCAGAGCAGGCGGGCGCCGGCATGCGCAACGGCGGCGGCGGCATATTGATGAGTGCGCGTGTGGGAGCTTACTTTAGTTTTATATATAAGGTTGGTCAAACTTAAAAGAAAACCATACTAGTACACGTAAACATTAGACTTAGGCAACGCTTTTATTAGTTAGTACCACAGCCACGATACCGAATCCTGTGCAAGCGCGTGAACCGCGGCCGCGCGGTCGATCGAACGGTGCGTCACCGTGTCGCGCTCGAAGGACATCCACCGAACCTTTTTGTGTGTGTGAAAACAATCCTTGAATATTACTCAACTTTTTTTTCCTGTGAAAGTTCTTGACGCTGCAATATTTCCGTATATTTGAATTTAGCTCCAGTTCGTGTTTATTTGGATTTGGACGTTTTAGGTGCGCCCTAGTTTTTTTAATACTGATTTTGTGTGTGTGACTGAGAGAGAACGTGTGTATGTGTCCATATGTGTGTTGTGGCAGAAGGGCAATGTGGAGACGGTGTGCGTGTGATACAGACATAGAGAGGTGTGAATGTGCAAATGATCATGCATGAGTGAGACATAGACAGATGCCGATACGTTGTGTATACATGAGAGAACGGTCTTCTAGTTTACTTGTGTGTGTGTGAGAGAGAGAGGGAGAGAGAGAGGACAGAGAGAGGAGCATCCGTAACACAACAACCATCTCTCTCGATTCGTCCGTCCCTCGCACGGTCGCATGCAACACATGCATCAACGCGCACATTTTGACACCCTCACCCGGCCCCTGCCCACCTCAAGGCCCGCACAATCTCTTCGTGAATACCCATTTATCTCCTTAGGTTTGTTTTCTCTCAATATCTGACACACACACACACACACACACAGAGACACACGCAGCACAACACACACACACTCCCCCGAGCACACAATTCATCCCCATCCAAGGTTATACGGCGACCACTCTCGCTTGTGCTTCTTTGCACCCCAACATGCACAACACCTCAATCTTCAAAGAGGGCATCGAGCAGATCAAAGACGGCGACCACACCATGCTAGAGAATGCGGGGTCATTTGGAAGCAGGGTGATGTGACGACGGCTGACTGACTCCTCCCCCCACCCTCTCTCTCTCCCCCTCTTGCACAAAATTACCAATCCCTCTCTCCCCCGCACAAAATTGTCAATCCCTCAACCCACGAGATCCTTCCCCTCTCGTCCATGTTTTTCCAGCTCTCTCATCAAACATGTTGTCTCTTCTCCTTCCACGTATAGAGAATCCAGATGCACACGCATCTCATGTATATTACATGTATCCATCTTTCTCACAGACCTAACTTCTTCCTCTCTCTTTCTCTCTCTATCTCTCTCTCTCTGTCTCGTTAGGTTTGTCTCCTACTCTCTCGTCCACATACATACAATCTTTCCCGCCCTATCTGCTCCATCTTCAAAAGCTCTCTCTACACGTTTCATTCACACATTGGGATATGTCAAAATGTTGCTTCTATAATGGCTGATGTAGAGTTATGGTTGTTTTTGTTGCATCCTACAAAGTAATAACTATGAAATGCATTTAGCTTCTCATTTGACTGGGATTATGTGAGTTTGAGCATGTTGTGAAGTACTATAGACCTTGTATACATCTTGGGATTCAACAATGATTGTAACTATTGAATTGTATAGACCATTACACTCGAAGTCAATAGCCTAATATATTTATTTCACAATTTCAACAAATGATTAGTTCACTACAATCTAAGAAAACAAATGTGTACTCCCTCCGTTTTTATTTAAGTCCGCGTATTAGCATTGGTCAAAGTCAAGTTTTGTAAACTCTCAGAAAGCTTATAACAAAAAATATTAGCATACACAATAACAAATAAATACCATTAGATTTATTATTGAATGTACTTTCACATGATACATATTTGTTATGGTAAATGTTTATATTTTTCTATAAACTTGGTCAAACTTTAGGAAGTTTGACTTCGGTCAAACCTAATATGCAGAGTTTACTACTACTACTCGCTAGTTGCTTAGCCGAATCACTCAACACGCCACGTGGGGAGTCCAGTGTCACAAAATTTTGAGGTCGGCGAGAAAATCTCCCGCGACCCTGATTCGAGCAGCGGGAAGTTACCATCATAGCCTTCGGAACAGGCCTACGGATGACACTTGGTAGGGGGTTGTTTTCGTAACTTCAGGTTCACCCTACCCAGCCAACCCCACCCCGGCAGCCAGAGTAGTACACCTGAATACTCCCCATTTTCTATCCCCACCGCAAAATAGACTTCTCCACGGCACCGCAGCCTTCGTGCTCCTCCCCTTTACATCGGCACACTCGTCCACTGCAGCGCATCTGCCTCATCGACGACCTCGTACGCCGCACTGGAGTCGGTCCACCGTCGTTGTCGTACACGGAGCCTCTTCCCCGGCATCATCTTCCACGGCCTCAGATCTGCTTCCCGGAAGCCGACGCCAAGCGCAGAAGTATCACCGTCGTGGACAATGAACTGACTCCCGTTGCCAACCATGACTCACAGAGGCCGCCGCGACCATCGTTCTCCTCCTCGATTGGTAATGTGTGTATTGAATCACTTAGCAGTACATGTGCAGTTCCAATTTTGTTCATACCTACCCTTCAAATTTCCTGGGTGCTATTGTTCCGGTAAAAGTAATAGGTTATAGCCTCCATTGTCCAACAGCATATCAGCTTGTAATTGTGCGTCGCTCCTGTATCGCGCTAGTAGAGAAGAGAGTAGAGATAGCAGAGACGTCAGGAAAGGATCGCGCGCGCGCGGGAAAAAGCGGCCGGGCGTGCGCTAGATTTGGCGCGCGGCGTCCGGCGCGCTTTATAAAATCCAACGCCCTCCCACCGCTCTGTGCCTTGCCACCGCTCTCTCCCCGCTCTGTGCCTCGCCACCGCTCTCTCCCCGCTCTTTTTCGCCTCGCCGCCGCCGCGCCACCATGTCGCCGCGTCGCCGGGAAACTTGGGGATACCGCGGCGTCCGCGCGCGCCCCTCCGGTGGCTTCTCCGCCGAGATCCGGTTCCGCGGGATGCGCCTCGGCCTCGGCAATTTCGACACCGCCAACGAGGTCGCCCGCGCGTACGACGAGGCGGTGTGGCGCCTCCGGTGGCCTCATAAAACATTGAACTTCCCCAACGTGCCGACGCGGGAGCGGGTGCAGGAGCTCGCGCCTCTGCCGCGGCTTAGGGCGCTCTGGCACCAACACTTCCCGCAGGACATCATCAACGAGCGCGAGTTCTACGCGCAAAGGAGGGCGGAGAGGGATAAGAGGAGGGCGGAGCGAGCCGCCTATCGCGAGGACAAGCGTAGGCGAAAAGCGGACGCTCAATTCAACATGAGGCTAGGAGCAGCGTCACCCTGGGAATCCGACGACGATCGGTATCTTCACGCCTATAGTCAGACGTCGGCGGAGGACATCACCGAGGAGGACTCGGATGACGAGGAGTAGTTGAATTATCTTTTTTTATCTATCTATGCTGAGAACTATCCTCTACTCTCTAGTATCTACTTCTCGATCTCAGCACTGTAAACGCTTTTTTAAAGCGCCGCGCGTTGTGATTCTGTTGGAGATGCTCTAACATGGCAGACGAGTGCTTTAATGTTGCCCACAAGATGCACGAGTATTACTAGTAGTATATTTTTCTTGCCATGTTGAGATTTTAAAACCACGAGTGCGAACATGCAGAGGAGCAATGAAGACCAAACACGGGATATTCAGGACATCTTCAAGGAGCGTGGCAAGTTAAAGCGGAGCTGCACCGAACCTGTAAAACGAGCTTTGGTAAGTAACACCCTTTCAATTACTTTCGTGTAGCCTCGTGTTCTTCGATGTGTATATGTTGTAGTTTCTATTTCTCTTAAGCGTGGTGTTCTTCGATGTGTATTAAGAAGAGTCTTAATCGTCCTAATGCTTTCGTTTTTAGCTTGATGTAGGAAGTGGGTGTTCTCACCTTGTAGTCTGTTTTTATTTATTTTTTCCTTTTGAATTCACTTCTCCGAGTTCTGTTTATCTGGCTTCTACTAAATGGATCTAGGTTGCTCTGAGTATTGATCTAAAAAAGAAGTAACTTCATGTCAGGATGCAGTTCCTGCGAGGAGGGAAGTATGGTCAATCTCGAGATCATGTTTCCAAAATGAGGCTGAATTACACACAAGGTGCTAGTTCCCTAATGATGCTGGATTAGACACAGGGTGCAAATTCCCAGATGATGCTGGATTAGACACAGGCTGAATTACACACAAGCCAGGTGGAGTCGTCAGCTGTTCGTGTCCTCGTGGCATTAGTAAAGGCTGAAAGAAAGCGTGCAGCAGCCCTTGAGAATGTAGCTGAGTTCCTGAAGAAGCGAAAAGAGCAATCAGGTGCTCTCTTCACCCAAGCCAAAGAAGAGATGGAAGAAGCCAGAAATAAGCTAGCAGAGGCAGAGCAGGCTAGGCATCTCCTGCTATCTAAAACTGTTGTCAATACAAAATTTCCTTCATAATAGCTAGGTTCAAATATTTATCTAGTCAACATGCCTGTTGTGATGTCCGTGCATCTACTGATGTGGCACAAAATGTTTTTTTGGGTCATGTAATAACAACAATTACTTTCCAAACAATAACAGACGAAGCATTGGACATGGTATAGTTCACGCGCAAGCCCGACATCCAAGTTCAACTTCCACCTCAAACTCATGTTCACAGATATCTGCACATTCATACATAATGTCCACAACCATGATTCACTTCAAATCCAAAAAAAATGTGAGGAGAGTTATAAATAAAGAAAATCCTCTACTAGTTCCTGCTACCAGTGCGAGCACAACAAGTCAAGACCATGCCTAAATTAATTATATTTTAGTCATTTTTTGTGTTCTAAAATGCCTGTCGGCTCGCGGAAGGACGTGTTGCCGGCACACGCGCGGATTCAATGAAGGCAGGCGGGGCAGTCTTAAGCTGGTTGCACGCGGCGAGGAGGCGTGCTCAGCCAGGCCTGCAGCGAGTGCGGCCCTCTTGGCCGGCGCGCCGGTTCAATGCCTGCGCTATGAGAGGTCGCGTCCGTGTCAGAGCAATCACTCCCTCCAGTCCTTTTTTGTTTGGGTATAACAAAATCTTGTTTTCCATTCACATTTTACAAGTAAAATTCGTGGACAAACTTTGACCCAAAGTACGATGGGGACTAGTAAACCAGAATGGAGGTAGTAGTTTTTTTTAATCAAAGAAGGGTTTCCCCTTCCGATTTTCATTACTGAAAACCAGCATCTAAATCTAAACCATAGTATTTGCCCTAGAACTACCACGTTCAACATCTCGCAACATAAACCCATACAACCTCCATAACAAAAAAACCATACAACCATACGCCAAGGAGGTACGTAGTACTATGAATTCACTTTTCGCTCCATACCAATCGTTCTAAAAACTACTTACTACTTATAACGCGCCATTGAAAATCGGAACTCTTAACCCCGCTAAAAAACGATATTTTAAACGTGGCTACTCAATCTGTGGCAACTGGCGAGCCACCACGCTGCAAGTCGTTCACCTGTGGTCCCGACCATCAACTCCTACGGATCAAATTATCACGCGAGCTGACTATTCCTACAAAGGTGCTCCACCACGTACCCGGTACCCGCGAATGCAGCAATCGTGCACCTAGGGTTTTAGGGTTTATTTGTTAACGTCGCCTTTACGTAACACTCATGTGTGTGAGACAGCGAGAGGCTGACTGCGTGCATGCGCCTCTTCTCTTCGTATATGTACTCCACCGTTTGTCTGGTGTCCAAAAAATTATAATAACTACTAGCAATGTGCCAATGCGTTGCCACACGATCAAAGTAGATTAATACATATTCACCAATTTGATAGAAAAAAGTCTAGTTTTGAAATACGTATATCACTAAAAATATGTTATGTTTCACTCAAAATATATTCCTCTGGCGTTTTTGATGAGATAAGGGAGGAATGTTGTTGGTTTCAAGATTCGAGAAGTGGTATATGTCTAATTTCTACTCTTACTAGCAAGATGCCCGTGCGTTGCACGGAACATCAAGATCTTGTGGGAGAAAAGGATGAACGAGGGAAGGCCTTATCTATAAATGTGGTGAACAGTGCGGGTAAATTGCCATATTTTCCTTCCTATCCGTCAGATATAAATCGGACGACCTACATTGCAGGATGGCAGGCCCATCATCATCACCAACTCTATTTTTTATCCCTACTCTTATAAAAAGCATTGTCGGTGATGCTCGTGTGCCTGCCATCCTGCAGTATAGGCCGTCCGATCTATATCTGACGGATAGGAAGGAAACTATGGCAATTTTGCAAAAAGATACCCACACCCCTCTCCACATTTGCAAATAAGGCCTTCCCTCGTTCATCCTTTTCCCCCACAAGATACACTACTCATACAAATGCATCTTGATGTTCCGTGCAACGCATGGGCATCTTGCTAGTTGTTGCAAAAAGCCCATGTGTGTGTGAGAGAGAGGGAGAGTGGAGGACGACAGAGTGCATGTGTGACAAAGACACAAGGAGTGTGTGTGCGATAGGTATCAGCTTAAAATGAGGCGATAGTGTGTGTGTGCACGACCGAGAGGGCGTGTCTCAAGAAGGGAAGAAAAATCTACATAGATACAAGGAGCGGGAGAGAGACATGTATGCGATGGTGGAAGCACGAGTGTGCGGGTGTATAAACCTATCTAGAGGCTAGCTAGTCGATAAATGTTTGTGAGAGAAATACGAGTCGGGGTGCGAAAGCGAGAGTTTTGTGTGTGTGAGAGAGAGACGGTAGTCGGGAAGGGGAGTGGAAGCAGGAGTTGTGTGTGTGTGTCTGTGAGAGAGAGAGGGAGGAGACGGTAGTCGGGGTTGTCTGATCAGTAAACAAATGAATAATGTCAGTCTGGGATGGAGACGAAAAGGAGACCGCAACAAATGTTGTGTCTACAGGAGAGAGACAGAGAGTAATTTTAGTGGTATGAGTCATATGTAGAGACATATAGGGTGTGTGAGAGAATCCCATAGAGAGAAAGACAAAGTGAAAGACGAGTGGAGACTGTGTGTGTGGCGGTGAAAATGAAAGCTTAGGTACCGGGTGATACCAGAGAACAGTAGAGACGTGAGAGATAATGAAAACCGTGTAATGTATAATGATAGGGAGAGTGTGACACTTCTCAAGGGAGACGTCGAGAGACCATGTTTGCGAGGATAGGAGAAACATGAAGTGAGCGTGCGGGTGAGCTGGAGAAAAGAGAGTGATAGCTACCTGAAGGAGCATGCATGCGAGAGAGATGGGCGTGAAAGGAGTGAACAAAAAAGGGATTCAAATATTTGAATTCGAGATGATGATACATGTAATCCATACTCGAACCAAAATTGATCTATCAAACATGCATACTCATATGAATTCACGCACGTCTATGTTATTTAATATGTAGATATTACTGATCCATACATTTTAGTAGAACATAATTTGGTTAATTTTTTTTCGAATTCAACCTTAATATTTCGAGATCGTTGTATTTGTAAATCATATTATACATATAAAGGAGCAGAATTCTTTGTTGTGCTTTTGAAAGTATATATAAAAAAATGGTGTATATAGAATGTAATTCCAATTGAACATGGATCCCGTCTGAAAAAAATAGAATACAAACGGGATTCGAATTGAGTTGGCACGGTAAACGTGCACTCTGCAAAATTTGAACGAAGCGGGGAAAGTCGCAGTAACCGCCCGAAACCAAAATCTGTGAGATGGAAATCACTACTGCCTATCCCTGCCACGCAAAGCCTATCTGCTGGATTTCTATAGGTTTCGATAGGGGTAGGTTTGTAATTTTACCCAAACATGACGTAATCGCCTCTCACCCGGATTCATACACGGTGGGCGCCAAAACACAGTGTGTCCTCGGCCGAAATCGACTCCCTCCCCGATTCATATTCATACACGGTGGGCGCCAAAAACAAACTCTCGTCGGCAAATATTCGGTGTATGCGAGATTACCGTCCTATCCCAACCGACTAATGTTGCTGTGATGTAGTAGAAATTTGAAACGGGGGCTAAGTTTGTAAATTTCCTCGCATTTGAGACAAGCGCGCCCTGAATACATGGCTCCCCCCTTCCTCTCTACCTCCCTTTTCCCCATTCATACTCCGTGGGCGCCAAAACACCCTCTCCACCCCACCCTCCTCCGTCCGCCGCCGTCCGCCACCCCATCCACCGCCGTCCGCCACCCCATCCACCGCCGTCCTCCTCCACGATGCCGGAGCTGATACCCCGACGCCGCCGTCCATTACAAGAGATCGACCTCTCTCATCCACGGCTTCAGACCAGGATCCTTGCATCCCATCCTCTCGCTTCATCCCCGCCGTCGTCCACCTTGCCGGCGCCGCTCCTACGACCGTCTCGTCCACCGCGCCCCGCCGCCACCGTCTACCCTCCTAGATCTGCTTCCACGCCGCCGACAGCCATCGCTACCGCAGCACCGTCAAATTCTCAGCAGATGCGTACACGGTGCCGCACCAGAGGCGGTACTCTTTCGTATCTGCTCAACTTATTTATCGCAGCAAGAAAATAGATCGCCACTGCTTTACTCTGATTTCTTGTCTTGGTTGCGAAGTTGCCTTTGTCCGGTTTGCACCTTCAGATCCGCCATGGCACGCTCAACACTATACTCCCAATGCTTATGGTTTTCCCCTTTTATATTCCACACTAGTTAAATCACAGTAGACTAAATTTCAAAATTGGGTCAGTCGATTTTTCAGAGCTCGCCGGAGTTCGCCGGTGCA
>NC_057805.1:32532183-32552016 GCF_018294505.1 Triticum aestivum
ATTCCACACTAGTTAAATCACAGTAGACTAAATTTCAAAATTGGGTCAGTCGATTTTTCAGAGCTCGCCGGAGTTCGCCGGTGCGATCGAAGGGGCTCGGGTGGTTGTGGGGCCTCACCGAACGAAGAAAACTCAAGGCGGGTGGGGGTTGGGGCAGGGGTGGGGGTGGGGGTGGCGGAGGAACACAGGCGATGGGGGCCAGTGGTCTGGTCGGCGGCCCGTGCGGTGTTCTGTATGGGAAGAATCAGAGACGAGGAAGAAGAAGGGTTAGGAGACGTAGGATCTTCATCCAACCGCCTGAAATGGTCGAGAGACAGCTGGGAGTTGCATTCTTAATGCGCTCTGGTTCATCATGTGTGGGCACTGCGCAACCAACATTTTATTATCCAAAATCTGCTTGCTCTTCTTTACCATGTTCCTCTTCCGTTCTTCTTTAATATGTACTCTCTCCATTCCTAAATACAAGTCTTTGTATAGATTCCACCATGGACTACATATGGAGCAAAATGAGTGAATCTACACTCTAAAATGTATCTGGATACATCTGTATGTGATCCATAGTGGAAATCTCTACCAAGACTTATATTTTGGAACGGAGGGAGTATGATAGTAGTATAGTATGTTCCTTGTACTGAAGATGAGCAGGGACATTTGCAGTGTAGAGGTCTATACGGTCGGTTGTGATGGACACTTTGAGCCTCTTTGATTCGTAGGATCTTGTAAACATAGGAATAGGATTTGTAGTGGCCTGCCCACTTGAATCCTATAAGAATAGCAAGGAAATGCGGGGAGCTGTGTCGCCTTTGAGAGTTACACTGATATTAACAGTACCGCACCTTCACTTGAAGAGAGCTGGTATCCGAAGCCTTTCTAGCCGTACCAGCAATACTAGCACATATATTCCAGCAAGTTCCACTTTGCTGATTTTACTCTGATGCTTAAGGTTTTCCCGTTATATCTACACTATGATCTGTGTAGCTGCTTTGTGTCACACTAGCAGCAGTCCACTCTTGAAGCTAAACACTGCAATGACTTACAAAATTGGAACCAGGCATTGAGTGCCATTCTGGATGCAATGAAACTCATACGCTCCCCACCTGTTGATTCTTGTTCAGAATATGATCTTAATGACTATTCTAACCTCGAGGAGTCAAAGGCAGATGGCCTGTCATGTTCACCCATCAAGGTGCCTGTTCTAATTTGGCAATGTTTTATTGATTGCGGGTATCTTGCATATGTTGTCTTGCATTTCTTCTACTTTGTTGCACCGCCATCTGCTTAGTTTACTCATCATATATGTCGAGATGCCATGCCCATCCATTATCAATACATATTCCATCTGTCATCATACCATGTTTTCCCACTCAAATGCTTTTCTTGTGCATCAGACATCAAAAAGGAAGAGGGTGATTGCTGAACCTGAAGGAGCACCAGCAAAGTCCTTGAAAAACGTGGTGGTGCCAGAGAAATCAGACAGCACCCCACTTATATTGGCTGTACAACCAGTGACACAAAACGTAGGACCAACTCCAGCAGACTATACCCATACTTCACTGGCCACACCACTAGCCCCACCACACAGGACCTGCACTCCAGCAAAAGGTATACCGATTTCATTCGCCAGAGCACCAGTTGTACCACAGAAAAATCCCACTCCAGCAAAAAGTACATCAAGTCCACCGGCCGAAGACCTATCCCAACTGCAGAGACGGCCAATTCCTGCAGATTGGAACCCCATTCCATTTATTCCCAGTTTAAAAGACAATGCTTTCAATGTTGTTAGGGACTACGTGCATATATTCCCATCATGGGAAGATTATTGTGAAGACAAACACCATTTTCACATCTTCCTGTCCAACTTATGCGTAAGTGCTATTATTCATGGTTATTATTTTCCTGTTTTCTGCTGATTGAACACATCAATGATTTACATTACATTGTTGCAACTAGGCGAGGGTCAATCTGGATAGTCATGATGAGCAAAGCTTGCTTGTGCTTTTCAAGGAAGCATTGCAGCAGTATCGGTGTTACCTGAGGAAATCACACTTTGATGGCAAGTCTATAAACGAATTTCCGGTGAAGTCTCCTGTGCTAAATTTAGAAGACATTGAATGGAAAAACCTTGTTATGCACTGGTCTCGTTCCCAGGATGAGGTACAGTCTATGAAATCACATGACAATTTGAACTTCTACTTTTTCCGCATGTGCCTTACGGATCTTTTTTGCAGGAAATCTGCTCGAAGAAGAATTCCGGTTGGACAAGAACGATAGGATATCGCAAATATGATGCCCGCTGCTTTGCTCTTGTTAGTACTTGTTGTCCTGTATCACTGTACTTGCATACATACCTAGTTCATTATGTGACAACAGTATGCATGATAGCTTGCTTATCAATTGTTCGCTCCAAATTATCTGATCTGTATGAATGGTTACATTAGTGTAGAATATATCCAATGCCAATGTTTTTTTAGCTCTGCATTGTTCTTGTAAGTACATGTTGTCCTTTATCAGTGTACTTATAATGACAGGTAGTTCTTCATGTACCATCACTCTGCAGCTTATTTTCCTTTGCCCTCCATTTTCTACACATCAGATCTATATTTACTCTTACCATAAGGTTGGTACTGAAGAAATTTAGTTGTGCATTGCTCTTGGTTGTACCTTTTGCCTGTATCACTGCACTTACATTTATAGCTACTTGGTTATGCAGCATCACTCTTCATCTTATCTTAAATATTCTCCATTTTTTCGTATATTATCACATCTATATTTACTCTTAACAAAATGTAGAATAAAGGCAATGCTTTTGAAGAAGATTATGTGGTAAACTTCTTGAATTGCCCCCCATCAGCATGGACAAGGCCTTTATAGAGCCTGTCTTCACCAATAATGTAAGTTTGTCCATCTCAAGCCTTCAAACTTTGTTGTATATATTTGGTTAGGCATGACTGCAACAGCTGTTTATTTTTGGTGTTTGCATCAAATTGCTTGTTTAAAGTTTATTATGTAGTTCATAAACAAAAGTTTGTCCTTTCTCAATTTAAGTTTTCAGTTGGACAACCAAGTTCCTTCTTCATAGCATGTAAATTAAACTATACAGAGCAAGTGATCTTCTTTTGCACTGCATGTATGCTTCTGTTCTTCATCCGTAATCCAGTGGTGTGGTGAACCTACCCACTACAGCACAATGTCATATTCTGCAATGTCCTAACTATGAACAATGTCATATCATTCTACTATTATTTAAACCGTCTCTTTATTTGCCAATCTGAAATGGTATAAATTGACAGCACACTAACCATTGATACTTATGAGTTCTTGATCTATAATCCAGTGGTGTCGTGAAGCTGCCAACTCCTTCAAAATGTCATTTCCTGCCATGTCTTGACCTGAACAATACCATATTGTGTTAATGCAATTTTAAACTGTGTCACTTTATTCGTCAGTAAGAAATGTGATGAATTGTCAGCACTGATACTTTTATGTGCAAAACCTGTCATCTGTCTGCTTGTTTATCTTTCAGAGTGAGGAAGATATAAGTGTTGAACAAGCGCAGTCTCATCATCTTGCTCAGCTGCTTGCGCTGCAGCTCCCCAGCAGGGCTAACCTTTCTTGAACTCTATTGAAGTGCTGTCGGTTTTGTATATTATTTTGTCGGCGTGTTTATTTGCACTGGTGGCGATCTTTGATGCCCAGTGTATGTAATCTGCTGTCTGCTTGTGCTTTATTATCATAGTGGCGAACTTTGATGCCCAGTGGATGTAATATGCCATAATTTCTGTATTGTATAGTCTAGGTTTTTTCTTATTCACGATGCTGCAGTTATTTTACTGTATATATATATATATCCTGTCTTCGCAGTAAACCGGCCAAACCGTAAAATTACGGTACATAATCGGGCCGTCATGCAATCACGATGTAGGTTGGGCCTAAAACGTGCCGAACAGCTCACGGGCCGGCAGCAGCCCGAAATGAACCCCGGCCCATGATTGTGCGAATCAAATCACGGGCTTTTAACAGGCCAAAATTGTCTCGGTCCTTGTTTGGTCCAATCAGATATCGGCTGCGAGCAGGACGGATGCAAACCGGGCCGTAGTTAGGCCCAACTATATGATGGGCTTTTAACATGCCGAAATTAATATAGGGCCGAAATGTTAAACGGGCCCTTAACAGGCCAAAACTAATATCAGGCCGAATTACTAAGTGGGCCTTTAGCAAGTGGGCCCAAAAGCATAGTGTCCAGTTGACGGGCCGAATCTGATATGGGCAATAATTGAGCCCAAAGCCTCTTAAAGGGCTGGACCTGATCTGGGCCATAATTTGGCCCAGAACGTGGTAGGCTTTTAACGGGCCGGATCTCATATGGGCCACTATTAGGCCCGGAGCGTGGCAGGCCATTAATGGACCGGATCAAATATGGGCCGGCATTTGGCCCAAAACATGGCAGCCAGTTAATGGGCCGGCCTACTAGGGTCCTCAAAATCTTGTGGGCCTACAGCTGGGCCGGCCCATTAATGTGGGCGAAATCTCGTGGGCCTTTAGCTGGGCCGGCCCATTATGATCCGCAAGAATCTTGTGGCCCTTTACCTGGGCCGGCCCATTATGGCACACAAAAATCTTGTGGGCCTTTACCTGGGCTGGCCCATTATGGCCCGCAAAATCTTGTGGGCCTTTAGCTGGGCCAGCCCATTATGGTCCGCAAAATCTCGTGGGCCTTTAGCTGGGCCGGCCCATTATGGTTCACAAAATCTTGTGGGCCTTCAGTTGGGCCGGCCCATTTAAACTTGATGGGCCGGTCCACGTGTCAACATATCATAGGCGCGTCTCGCCCATTGGATGAGTGACACCTGTGCCAACGCGGACCTGACACGTGTCTCCTCCAGCCAATGATGATTTGACACGTGGAAAATCCCCATTGGTCGGGGCTGTTAACGGGTTATCGGATCCAAAACCCGACCCGATAGCTTAACGGCGTTCCGTTACGGTGGATGCCACGTGTCGGTCACCCTTGACGAAAGCACTTCTGTGACGCGCGATTTATCGTCATGGAAGTGGACACTTCCGTGATGATAATTTTGGTAATGTCATGGAACACTTCTACGACAACACAGGTATGACTATCTTGATTCTGTCATAAATTTGTCATGGATGTACATGCATGACAAAAAACGCGACCTACTGTGACAAACACGTATCATCACGGAAGTGTATTTTTTTGTAGTGATTGGTCCAAATGATCTACATCAACATTGAGCATCCACATCTTCAACACCTACATGAAGTCATCATCGACAAGACCCAAGGTTAGTTCATCCCTCTAAGGGGGGATATCACATCTAGGGGGAGCTTTGCTCTAAGAATCGAGCTAAAGCAACTCTAATGGTGTGAACACAACAATGCTATATGTAAAAGTGATAACCCCACTTGTTCTTAAATGATGAGTATGACCTATGATCAAATGTTCTCATTTGACTCCTAAGTCAATATACTCATATATAGATGACCTAGTCATCGCCAATTGCTTGATAGATGCTAGAGTGTTTGTGCATGCTTTGCCACATGTTTTATTTGCTATCTTATTGTGTGAGCTTGTTGGTTGCATAATTTTCTCCATTCGAGGACATCCATTTGTTGCTTTGATTGTTTGGCCTTTCCTTTTGCCAAATGGATGGACAAGAATGCCTAAGTACTCCCTCTAGGTATTTATGATTTTCTCGTCTCAAACTCTATTCATGCTACATCACAAAGTTTGAACAAGTTGAATTCGGACCCTCTGGGTGAGGTGCACTCGGAGCCATCGATCCGTCAAGGGATTAACTTCCAAAACCTCTTAATGCACTTCGGTCAGACCAACACACTCCTACTCGGTCCCACCAAACTCATTAAGTTGATCTGGGTTTTCATCTCGGTGCAACCGATTTGAACAATTCAGTCACACCGAGTCGCAGCAACCGCCAGTAGTTTTGCATCTCAGTGCCACCGAGTCATTCCACTCATTCACACCGACGGTGACTGGGTATATATACTGCAGGTTCAAAATTTGGAAACTCCTCCAAACACTCAACCGCGCCTCCCAGCTCTGCCGCCCCCTTGGTCTCCGGATCATCGCCATCGTCGCCAGTGACCCCCTGCCGCTGGTCTCCACCGCCGTCAATGGGATTCTCACCGCCGTTGCCGTCGTAGCAAACTCGTCGCCAAGTTAGGGTACGGATTTGACCCCTTGTGCTTTCCTTAATTCCGATTCTTGCACAAAGTTCATTGCCATTGTTCCTCCCACGTATGAGATCAATCTATCCACCAAAGGAATTCATTAGAATAGATTTGATGCAAAAACTTAGGGTTAGGTTTCCGCCGAACTCATCTCGGACCGACCGATCTAAGGATCTCGGTCACACCGATTGGCCCTGGCCATTGCACAAGTACAGCTCGGTCTGACCGAAGTGTACTAATCAGTGCGCCCGAAATCACTTTCTCTGTGAAACCCTAGCATCTCGGAGTCACCGAACTGCATTTTGATCTGACCAAAACTGTGTGTTTAGACTTTGTTTATGCTTCGGTGTCACCGAGTTTGTCAAATTGGTAGCTCCAAAATGCTTTCTGCAGAAAACTAAAATTAAGTTTTTGTCTCAATATTTTTGCAAAATAAGCTGCACTTTGTGATGCCCATCCACTCTGTCTATACCTAACTCTTCACAGGGTCAGTTTCAGCAATGTCAGAGGGCAGTGATAGCCAGAACAAGTCTGAAGAGTAGGTTAACCTCAGTGAGGGCACTAGTCCCTCAGGCAGTTATTATGAGGGGAGCAGAAGCACTCCCAGCAACTTGCCCAAGATAGCAACCAGGACAAGGAAGAAGAGAACATCTGAGTCAGAGGATGAGGACTTTGTCATTGAGGAGGAGGTGACCTCCAAGGAGAAAGTACTCAAGAAGGAGTATGCTACTGCTGCAATCAAGCCTAGAATGCAGAAGAAAGCTCCTGCCAAAATAGCTCCTATGTCCAAAGCCAGAGCCTCAACTCAAGAGACAATGGTGTTTACACTTGAGCCAAGAGAGGAAGAGGCTGCTGGAGGAAAGGAGATGAAGGCGAGAGTCAGAAAGAACATTTCCAGAGTGATTGGCAAACCCTCTATGATGAGAGAGTCTGATGAAGATGAGGAGGAGGAAGAGCCTGTTGCACCTCCTGCAAAAACTCAAAAGCTTATGGGGGATGCCATAAGGACTGGGGCTGCTCCATATAAGCCCAAGTTTGCCCCAAGCCTCCCGCTCAAGCTCCAAAACCATTTGCACCAGAGAGATTTACCAGGAACATCCCTGCTGTTGAGAAGAATAAGGCCCCAGTACCTGAAGTTGAAGAAGAGGAAGAGCCACTAGTGCTCAGAAAGCTGAAGCCCAAGATTCCAGATCATAGTGATGATCATTCTGTGGCAGAAAATATGAAGCTAAGAAAGGATGCAGGTTTGAGATATTGGAGACAAACTGATCCCTATGCCACCAGAAGGAGAACTGCTGTGGACTACCGCTTTCACACAAAGGAACAATGGGATTTATATGAGGCTGTCCTTTTGGACAAGAAGCCCATTGTGTGTGACATGAGATGGGTTGACTGGAAATACATTGATGACAATGAGGACTATTTCCCAGGTGTGCATGAGAGCTTCAGAATGAATGAAGTTGACAAGTTTGTTGGTCAGAAGTTGACCAAGTGGAACGATGATATGATCATGCAATTCTATTCCATTGCTCACTTCTACCCTGATGGAACGATTGTCTAGATGACTGAAGGTACAAGGTATCAATCAACAATCTTTGAATGGGCCAAGTTCATCAATGCCCTAGAGGAAGAGGAGAATGATACAGATGTGTATGCTAAGCCTAGGAAGGGCCACAACTCCATGGCCAACATGTACAAGGAAATTCCTGATGATGCCCTAGAGACAGACAAGCTTGGATCTATCTACTTCATGCTTGCTGGCCTGACAACAATCAACACTATATTGAGGCACACTCTTTTGCCAAAGTCAGGAGATTATAGAATGATCCGTGGTCACTCAATCAACTTGCTTCACATGTTTGATGTTCCTGAGAAGTTCAAGGTAATGACCTTGATTGTTGAGACTGTGAAGAGAATAGCTGCAGACCAGAAGAGATCTATTGGATATGCCCTCACATTCAAATGTTGATCAACTCCAAGATGGGAACTAGGACATATCTTCTTGATAAAGAGCACCTTCCGTTGAGGCCAGAATTTGACGATAACGAGGTTGTCATGGATGCATCTCATCCTACTAGTGCAGAAGCCCGGGAGAAGAAAGAGAAAGCAAAGGTTGCAAAAGCAGCAAAGGCAGCCAGTGCACCAGATGCTTCCACGGTGATGCTCAAGACCAAGCAAGATCAACTCAGTTATCTGCTTGAGGCTACAGTGAGAATTGAGAAGTGCTTGGCCACCCTGACTTAAAATCAGAAAAGTCTTGAGAGGATCATTGAGGCTAAATTATATGACCTAGATGTATAGGTCACAGAGATACAGACCACTGTGGACAAGCTCCAAGAATAAGTTGAGGACAAGGAGTATAGACCAACCACAGATACATTCCAAAGAGTGCCAAGGGCACAAAGGTCTTCATCTGTGCCAGTTGTCAGGGACTCCAGGACTTCTATTTCAGCACCTGCAGCAACTGCCCTGGTTGTTCCTCCAATGTCAACCCCTCCAGCTCCACTGACTTCTTCAGAAGCTTTTGCAGATGCCCTCCTCCCCACGCCATCTACGCACACTGGAGCGACGACTCAGAAGACCCCTTTAGAAGCTCCCGGAAATCGTGCCTAGAGAGCCGCTTAGCACTATACGTTTTCAAACTTTTTGGTAACTTGTTGCCAAAGGGGGAGAAAGTGTATAGATCTTTCGGCTTCGAGAGAGAGAGAGAGAGAGAGAGAGTTTTGCCTTTTATTTGCCTCTCTTGCTACTTTGGTCATTTGCTAATTTGATTCCTATGCCACAATTTGTGTTATGCTCGTGAGATACTTATGTGATCATGTGTTTGATTATACTATGCCTTAATGTGTGCTTGCTTGCTTATATCTATGATATTTGTGTATGATCAATCACTTGTATCCTTGGTGATGAGTGCATGTTATTTGAATCTTACCACTTTGAGCGCTCCACCAAGATGTATGTGACATGGAAGAGTGACCCATGATCCTAACGATTGTGCATTTGCATTCAAAAGAAAATTTCAAATAATGCACAAATTTAGGGGGAGCTATTGCTTATCACATACTTCTCAAAGCGACGATATATTTCATTCATATTGTCATTTATCGAAGCTTTGATCTATATGTTGTCATCAATTACCAAAAAGGGGGAGATTGAAAGTGCAACTAATCCCCGAGTGGTTTTGGTAATACATAACAACATATAGCTCATTGGACTAATATCCACTCAAGTTGAATATTTCAGAAAGTTCAATGATTGGCATGGCATGGACTAGAGATGTGGACCCCTCAAAATGCTAAGGACAAAGATTGGCAAAAGCTCAAGACTCTTCATTTCTATTTTAGTGATCCAAGATCACATTGAGTCCATAGAAAAGCCAATACTATTAAAAGGGGATGAGGTGTTGCTTAATTGTCTACTTGCTCAAAGTACTTAGTGATATTGCTCCAAAACCCTCAACCACTTTCTCATTTCCACATATGTCCAAAACTCAAAGTCAAACTCGGCCCCCACCGATTTGATCTATCCGGCGCCACCGAGTTCAGTTGACATAGCCACCACCAGAAACCCTAGACAATTCGGTCACACCGATACGGATCTCTGTCTCACCGAGATGGCCTTGAAAACTCTCTGTTGTCTGTTGTAATTATTTCGGTCTCACCAAAATGTGCAATCGGTCCCACCATGTTTGCTTGGCCAACTCTCTGTTTGCTCGTTGCTGAAATTAGTCTCACCGAGTTCAAGCAATCGGTCTCACCGAGATGAGGTTTTGCCCTAGCCCTAGCACATCGATCCCATCGAGTTGTTCCAGTCGGTCCCACCAAGATTCCTAACGTTCACATTTTGAACTAAATCGGTCTCACTGAGTTCTTCTACTCGGTCTGACCGAGTTGGGTCAAATGTGCGTAGCGGTTAGATTTTGTGTGGAGGCTATATATACCCCTCCACCCCCTTCTCCATTTGTGAGAGAGCCATCAGAACGTGCCTACACTTCCACTACTCATTTTCTGATAGAGAACCACCTACTCATGTGTTGAGACCAAGACATTCCAATCCAACCACAAGAATCTTAATCTCTAGCCTTCCCCAAGTTGCTTTCCACTCAAATCATCTTTCCACCATAGCCAAATCTGTGAGAGAGAGTTGAGTGTTGGGCAGACTATCATTTGAAGCACAAGAACAACGAGTTCATCATCAACACACCATCTATTACCTTTTGGAGAGTTGTGTATCATAGATTGGTTAGGTGTTGCTTGGGAGCCTCCGACATGTTGTGGAGTTGAACCAAGAAGTTTGTAAGGGCAAGGAGATCGCCTACTTCGTGAAGATCTACCCGAGTGAGGCAAGTCCTTCATGGGCGATGGCCATGGTGGGATAGACAAGGTTGCTTCTTCGTGGACCCTTCATGGGTGGAGCCCTCCGTGGAGTCGCGCAACCGTTACCCTTCGTGGGTTGAAGTCTCCATCAACATGGACGTACGATAGCACCACCTATCGGAACCACGCCAAAAATCTCCATGTCTACATTGCGTTTGCCTTCTCCAAACCCATCCCTTTACCTTCATATGCAATGTTTTACTTTCCGCTGCTACACTCTTAGAATTGCATGTGTAGGTTGATTGCTTAACTTGTACTTGTTGCTAAAATCTGCCAACACTTAAAATTGGGAAAAGGTTAGCTTTTAATTTGGTCAAGTAGTCTAATCACCCCCTCCTCTAGACCTACTTTCGATCCTTGATACGTCTCCAACGTATCTACTTTTTCTCACGCTTTTCCTCTTGTTTTGGACTCTAATTTGCATGATTTGATTGAAGCTAACCCCGGACTAACGCTGTTTTCAGCAGAACTACCATGGTGTTGTTTTATGTAGAAATAAAAGTTCTCCGAATGGAACGAAACTTTGCGAGGATTTTTTATGGAATAAATAAGGATTTTTGGAGCCAACAAGCACCAGAGAGGGGCCCCTGGTTGGGCACAACCCACCAGGGCACGCCCCCCTCTCCTGGCATGCCCAGGTGGGTTGTGCCCACCTGATGGCCCCGCTGACGACCCTCCTGATACTATAAATTCACATATTTCCAGAAAAAATCAGAAAAAAAAGAATTATCGCGATCCATGAGATGGAGCCGCCGCCAAGCCCCGTTCTTCCTCGGGAGGACAGATCTGGAGTCTGTTTGGGGCTCCGGAGAGGGGGATCTTCGTTCTTCGTCATCGCCAACCAATCTCCATCGCCAATTCCATGATGCTCCCCACCGGGAGTGAGTAATTCCTTCATAGGCTCGCTAGTCGGTGAGGAGTTGGATGAGATTCATCATGTAATCGAGTTAGTTTTGTTAGGGCTTGATCCCTAGTATCCACTATGTTCTTAGATTGATCTTGCTATGACTTTGCTATGCTTAATGCTTGTCACTTTAGGCCCGGGTGCCATGAACTCAGATCTAAACCGTTTATGAATTCATCATTATATCCATGTTTTAGATCCGATCTTGCAAGTTATAGTCACCTACTACGTGTTATGATCCGACAACCCCGAAGTGACAATAACCGGGCCCACTCCCGGTGATGACCGTAGTTTGAGGAGTTCATGTATTCACTATGTGTTAATGCTTTGTTCCGGTTCTCTATTAAAAGGAGGCCTTAATATCCCTTAGTTTCCAATATGGACCCCGCTGCCACGGGAGGGTAGGACAAAAGATGTCATGCAAGTTCTTTTAATAAAGCATGTATGACTATTTACGGAATACATGCCTACATTATATCGATGAACTAGAGCTAGTGTCGTATTGCCCTAGATGCATGTTGGATAGCGGTCGATGTGTGGAGTAATAGTAGTAGATGCAGAATCATTTCGGTCTACTTGACACGGACGTGATGCCTATCTCATGATCATGCCTAGATATTCTCATAACTATGCGCTTTTCTATCAATTGCTCGGCAGTAATTTGTTCACCCACCATAATATATGCTATCTTGAGAGAAGCCACTAGTGAAACCTATATGGCCCCCGGGTCTATTTTACATCATATTAGTTTCCCGTTAACTAGCTATTTCTGTGTCGTTTATTTTGGAATCTTTACTTTCCAATCTATACAACAAAAATACCAAAAATATTTATCTTATTATCTTTATCAGATCTCACTTTTGCAAGTGGCCATGAAGGGATTGACAACCCCTTTATTGCGTTGGTTGCAAGGTTCTTGATTGTTTGTGCAGGTATTAGGCGATTTGCGTGTAGTCTCCTACTGGATTGATACCTTTGTTCTCAAAAACTGAGGGAAATACTTACTCTACTTTGCTGCATCACCCTTTCCTCTTCAAGGGAAAACCAACACATGCTCAAGAGGTGGCAAGAAGGATTTCTGGCGCCGTTGCCAGGGAGATCTATGCTCAAGTCAAGACATACCAAGTACCCATGATAAACTCTTCTCCCTCGCATTACATTATTGGCCATTCGCCTCTCATTTTCCTCTCCCCCACTTCTAAAACGATTTTCAAAAGGATTCGCCTTTTATTCGCCCCTCTTCCGTTCATCTTGTGTTACCATGTGCCTTGTTTTTACTTGCATCTTTGCTTGCTAAAAGTTTATGGATCCTCATCTACTTGCTAATCTTTTTAAGAGATCCAATTATGATGAACCAATTGCTAGTGAGTTGAGTGCACTAGATTATATTTATGGAGTTTTGCTTGAAATCCGTGAATCTGGATATTGTGATGAAGTGCTTTATAAAGTGATTCACGATAGATCTTTGAATAAAAAGCATGATTGCAATGATATTACTATAAATTCCCTTAATGTCAATTGTGCTAATAATCTGCAAAACCCTAAGCTTGGGGATGCTAATTTTGCTATGTCTACTACTTGTTGCAATGATCATGATTGGGGTGATTCTTCTTATGATCTTGAAAATTTATTTAAGCCCCATGATGAATATGAGATTGATAATAATGTTTAAAATAATATTGAAAGTGGGTTTGGAAGAGTGTCGACTTTAGATCCCACATATTTGGAGAATATTCAATCTTATGAAAATTTTGATAAAAGTGGGTTCGGAGAGGTCATGACTTTATTTTATGATAATCCCACTATTTCGGAAGAGTGTCAACTTTGCATGCATGTGGATCATGAAGAGAAAATTTTATGTGATAGATATATTGTTGAATTTGAGTATCATCCCACGTGTAATTATTATGAGAGAGGAAAATATGGTTGTAGAAATTTTCATGTTACTAAATTACCTCTCGTTATGTTGAGATTGCTATTGTTTCTTTCTTATTCCTTGCATATGCTAGATCTTGCTTGCCTTGATAATTTATTTTACTATAAAATTCCTATGCATAGGAAGCATGTTAGACTTAGATTTGTTTGTCACGTGTTTTATGATGCTCTCTTTGTGTTTCAATTGCTATCTTTCATGTGAACATCATTGAAATCTCAATGCCTAGCTAAAAAGGCTTTAAAGAAAAGCGCTTGTTGGGAGGCAAACCAATTTTATTTTTGTTCTTTGATTTTTGCCCCTGTTTAGTAATAAATAAATCATCTAGACTCTGTTTAGATGTGGTTTTATGTTTTAATTAGTGTTTGTGCCAAGTAGAACCTTTGGGAAGACATGGGTGAAGACTTTGCGATCTTGCTGTAAAAAACAGGAACTTTGCGCTCACGAGATTAGCTGGCATTTTGTACTGGAGAGTGATTTTAGGTTGATTATTTTTGCAAATGATTAATAGACAAATTCCTCACGTCCACCAATTTATTTCAGAATTTTTGGAGTTACATAAGTATTCGAACAAATCAGATTGCTACAGACTGTTCTGTTTTTGATAGATTCTGTTTTTCGTGTGTTGTTTGCTTATTTTCATGAATCTATGAGTAGTATCGGGGGGTATGAACCATAGAGAAGTTGGAATACAGTAGGTTTAGCACCAATATAAATAAATAATGAGTTCATTACAGTACCTAAAAGTGGTGGTTTATTTTCTTATACTAATGGAGCTCATGAGATTTTCTGTTGAAGTTTTGTGTTGTGAAGTTCTCAAGCTTTTGGGTAAAGATTTGATGGATTTTGGAATAAGGAGTGGCAAGAGCCTAAGCTTTGGGATTCCCAAGGCACCCCAAGTTAAAATTCAAGGACAACCAAAAGCCTAAGCTTGGGGATGCCCCGGAAGGCATCCCCTCTTTCGTCTTCGTCTATCGGTAACTTTACTTGATGCTATATTTTTATTCACCACATGATATGTGTTTTGCTTGGAGCGTCTTGTATGATTTGAGTCTTTGCTTTTTAGTTTAACAAAATCATCCTTGCTGTACACACCTTTTGGGAGAGACACACATGAATCGGAATTTATTAGAATACTCTATGTGCTTCACTTATATCTTTTGAGCTAGATATATTTGCTCTAGTGCTTCACTTATATCTTGTTAGAGCACGGTGGTGGTTTTATTTTATAGAAATTATTGATCTCTCATGCTTCACTTATATTATTTTGAGAGTCTTTTAGAACAGCATGGTAATTTGCATTGGCTATAAAATTAGTCCTAATATGATGAGCATCCAAGATGGGTATAATAAAAACTATCATATAAAGTGCATTGAATACTATGAGAAGTTTGATTCCTTATGATTGTTTTGAGATATGAAGATGGTGATATTAGAGTCATGCTAGTTGAGTAGTTGTGAATTTAAGAGATACTTGTGTTAAAGTTTGTGATTCCCGTAGCATGCACGTATGGTGAACCGTTATGTGATGAAGTCGGAGCGTGATTTATTTATTGATTGTCTTCCTTATGAGTGGAGGTCGGGGACGAGCGATGGTCTTTTCCTACCAATCTATCCCCCTAGGAGCATGCGCGTAGTACTTCGTTTCGATAACTAATAGATTCTTGCAATAATTATGTGAGTTCTTTATGACTAATGTTGAGTCCATGGATTATACGCACTCTCACCCTTCCACCATTGCTAGCCTCTCTAATACCGCGCACCTTTCGCAGGTATCATACACCCACCATATACCTTACTCAAAACAGCCACCATACCTACCTATCATGGCATTTCCATAGCCATTCCGAGATATATTGCCATGCAACTTTCACCATTCCGTTTATTATGACACACTCCATCATTGTCATATTGCTTTGCATGATAATGTAGTTGACATCGTATTTGTGGCAAAGCCACCGTTCATAATTCATACATGTCACTCTTGAATCATTGCACATCCCGGTACACCGCCGGAGGCATTCACATAGAGTCATATCTTGTTCTAAGTATCGAGTTGTAATTCTTGAGTTGTAAGTAAATAAAAGTGTGATGATCTTCATTATTAGAGCATTGTCCCATATGAGGAAAGGATGATGGAGCCTATGATTCCCCCATAAGTCGGGATGAGACTCCGGACGAAAAAAAATAAAAGATGCCAAAGAAGCCCAAATTAAAAAGAGAGGCCAAAGAAGCCCACCAAAAAATGATGAGAGAAAAAGAGAGAAGGGACAATGTTACTATCCTTTTTCCACACTTATTTTATCACTTTCATATACTAGTGGGAATTTTTCATTATAGAACTTGGCTTGTATATTCCAATGATGGGCTTCCTCAAAATGCCCTAGGTCTTCGTGAGCAAGCGAGTTGGATGCACACCACTTAGTTTCTTTTGTTGAGCTTTCATACACTTATAGCTCTAGTGCATCCGTTGCATGGCAATCCCTACTCACTCACATTGATATCTATTAATGGGCATCTCCATAGCCCGTTGATATGCCTAGTTGATGTGAGACTATCTTCTCCTTTTTTGTCTTCTCCACAACCACCATTCTATTCCACCTATAGTGCTATGTCCATGGCTCACGCTCACGTATTGCGTGAAAGTTGAAAAAGTTTGAGAACATCAAAAGTATGAAACAATTGCTTGGCTTGTCATCGGGGTTGTGCATGATTAAATACTTTGTGTGATGAAGATAGAGCATAGCCAGGCTATATGATTTTGTAGGGATAACTTTCTTTGTCCATGTTATTTTGAGAAGACATGATTCTTAGTTAGTATGCATGAAGTATTATTATTTTTATGTCAATATTAAACTTTTGTCTTGAATCTTTCGGATCTGAACATTCATGCCACAATAAAGAAAATTACGTTGAAAATTATGTTAGGTAGCATTCCACATCAAAAATTCTGTTTTTATCATTTACCTACTCGAGGACGAGCAGGAATTAAGCTTGGGGATGCTGATACGTCTCCAACGTATCTATAATTTTTGATCGTTCCATGCTATTATATTATCTATTTTGGATGTTTAATGGGCTTTAAGATGCTCTTTTATATTATTTTTGGGACTAACCTATTAACCGGAGGCCTAGTGCTAGTTGCTATTTTTTTGCCTATTTCAGTGTTTCGTAGAAAAGGAATATCAAACGGAATCCAAACGGAACGAAACCTTCGCGAGGATCTTTCTTGGAACAAACGCAATCTAGCAGACTTGGAGTGGAAGTCAGAGACTCAACGAGGCGGCCACGAGGTAGAAGGGCGCGCCCAGGGGGTAGGCGCGCCCCCACCCTTGTGGGCCCCTTTTAGCTCCACCGACCTACTTCTTTTGCCTTTATATACTCTTATACCCTGAAAACATCCAGGGGAGCCACGAAACCACTTTTCCACCGCCGCAACCTTCTGTACCCGTGAGATCCCATCTTGGGGCCTTTTCCGGCGATCTGCCAGAGGGGGAATCAATCACGGAGGGCCTCTACATCAACACCATAGCCTCTCCAATGATGTGTGAGTAGTTTACCACGGACCTTCGGGTCCATAGTTATTAGCTAGATAGCTTCTTCTCTCTTTTTGGTTCTCAATACAAAGTTCTCCTCAATGTTCTTGGAGATCTATTCGATGTAATACTTTTTGCGGTGTGTTTGCCGAGATCCGATGAATTGTGGGTTTATGATCAAGATTATCTATGAACAATATTTGGTTCTTATCTGAATTCTTATATGCATGATTTGATATCTTTGCAAGTCTCTTCGAATTATCTGTTTAGTTTGGCCTACTAGATTGATCTTTCTTGCAATGGGAGAAGTGCTTAGCTTTGGGTTCAATCTTGCGGTGTCCTTTCCCAGTGACAGCAGGGGCAGCAAGGCACATATTGTATTATTGCCATCGAGGATAAAAAGATGGGGTTTATATCATATTGATTGAGTTTATCCCTCTACATCATGTCATCTTGCCTAATGTGTTACTCTGTTCTTATGAACTTAATACTCTAGATGCATGTTGGATAGCGGTCGATGTGTGGAGTAATAGTAGTAGATGCAGAATCGTTTCGGTCTACTTGACACGGACGTGATGCCTATGTTCATGATCATGCCTAGATATTCTCATAACTATGCACTTTTCTTTCAATTGCTCGGCAGTAATTTGTTCACCCACCGTAATATATGCTATCTTGGGAGAAGCCACTAGTGAAACCTATGCCCCCGGGTCTATTGTACATCATATTAGTATCCCGTCAACTAGCTATTTCTGTCAACGTTTATTTTGCAATCTTTACTTTCCAATCTATACAACAAAAATACCAAAAATATTTATCTTACTATCTTTATTAGATCTCACTTTTGCAAGTGTCCATGAAGGGATTGACAACCCCTTTATCGCGTTGGTTGCAAGGTTCTTGATTTTTTGTGCAGGTATTAGGCGACTTGTGTTTAATCTCCTACTGGATTGATACCTTGGTTCTCGAAAACTAAGGGAAATACTTACGCAACTTTGCTACATCACCCTTTCCTATTCGAGGGAAAACCAACACATGCTCAAGAGGTAGCAATCACTGTTACACTTGCTACAAATTACGGCTATCACTGTTACTGTTACCGTTGCTGCTGTAACTACTATCAAAACAATCAAACTACTTTGCTACTGATCACTTTGCTATAGATAATTAATCTCCAGGTGTGGTTGAATTGACAACTCAGCTGCTAATACCTTCAAATATTCTTTGGCTCCCCTTGTGTCGGATCTATAAATTTGGGTTGAATACTCTACCCACGAAAACTGTTGTGATCCCCTATACTTGTGGGTTATCAAGACCTTTTTCTGGCGCCATTGCCGGGGAGCATAGCAATATTTGTTGAGTCACTTAGGATTATTATCATATTATCACTATGAAGAATATGAAGGATCCAAAGACTAAGATATTTCCCTCAAAGATGAGGGGAGGTAAGGAACTGCCATCCAGTTCTGCTTCAGATTCACCTTCTGTTATGAGTAAACTTGCAACACCACCACATGCTATGAATTCTACTATGTATGAATTCTACTATGTCACCAGTTATTGATGATGCTACTTCTGCTTTGAATGATGCTTATGATGATGCTAGTATCTTGCTTGATAATGACGATGTGCCACTTGGTGATTTTCTTGATGAACAAATTGCTAGAGTAATACAACATGATGTTGTTGAATCTGATGATGAGCTTGAAACTGAAACTCCTAAAACACCTGCTAGAACTAGCCTTGCTAGATATGGATGGCCTAAGATACCGGAAGGTTGTGTTATGAGTGAAGAGGCAACTAGAGATATTCTTGCTTGCAATGATAGAGATGATCTAGAGAAATTACTATGCAAGTATAAAGAAAAATCTCTGAATGCTAGAATGAAATGTGATCCTAAGTTTGCTAATTCACCTATCTTTATTGATGATAAGAATTATGAATTCTCTGTTGACCGAGAGTTAATTACTCTGGTTGAATCTGATCCTTTCTATGGTTATGAAACTGAAACTGTTGTGGCACATCTTACTAAGTTGAATGATATAGCCACCCTTTTTACTCATGATGAGAAAACTTGCTATTACTTTATTCTCAAATTATTTCCTTTCTCATTAAAGGGTGATGCTAAAGCTTGGTACAATACTCCTACTCCTGGTTGTGTGCGTAGTCCCCAGGATATGATTTACTACTTCTCAGAAAAATAGTTTCCTGCTCATAAGAAACAAGCTGCCTTGCAGGAAATATTTAACTTTGTGCAAACTAAAGAAGAGTGTAACATCCCAAATTTTCAATTTGGAATGTTATACATAGGTCATTCATGCATATCATATTTTACTGCATTTTGCTTTGCGATCCTCGAAATTCTAAGCAACTCAAGGACCCACGGAGAGAGTTGGGGATTTCACGTTTTCCATATTTGAATTTTATCAAATATCGAAACAAGGATCACTTTGGTTTTAATTATTTTTCTCTCCAAAAATATTTCATATTAAAATATAATAGAGGAGATAATATGACTTCTCCAAAATAAGGGGAATATTGGAGGAAAAATATTAGAATCAAATAAATAATTTTTTTTGGACTTTTATTGCTATTGTATTTGAATTAGGAAAATATGCATTTTTCAAAATTGCATTAGAGGCCCAAATAAATGTTCACTTTGTCCGCAGTATTATTAGAGGACCTTGAAGTTTTATTTCAGGATTTCTGGACTCCGTTTAGTATTTTTTTTTTCCCCGCGTCGGGATTTTTTTTTAAAAAAAAGAGGTTGCACCGACCTAACGGGTCGTAACTGACCCGGACACCCGCCAGGGGCAGGCTTTAAAAGCCGACCGCCCCGAGGCCCCAGCCCACCAAGCCGCCAGCCGCCCCGCC
>NC_057805.1:32552432-32560478 GCF_018294505.1 Triticum aestivum
GTCCGACGTCACCGCCGCCGCTGCCGCCACTCGCCGACGGTAGCCGACGCCGCCGCCGCCGTTCGTCATTGTTTTTTTTGGTTAACCGTTCGGTTTTTTGGAAACCCTAGATCTAGTTTTTTTAATTAGATCGGTTCGTTTGGTTTTTTTGTTCGGTTATTTAGCGGACGTTTGTCCGTACGTTCGTTTTAGCGAACGCTGTTCATCCGTTAGCCGCAGACAGCGATCGTTCATTCGTTAGCCTATTCTTTAGTTTTTCTTTTTCCAGGGTTTTTCCGCGATTATTTCCGATAGCGATTTCTGCCCTAATTTTCGTTTTAGTTTATCTTTTCGCTCGTTTATCCAAATCAGGTGAAACCAGTGCCTAGATCTTCATCTCGAAGTCCTCTTTCTATTTAACCAACTTGAACAAGATTTTGGTACTGTAAAATTTGACTTTAGTCCAGATTAGTAAATGGATCTTGTTTCTTTCGTAGTTTGAGTTTCGTTGCTCCGCTTGATTTGATCCTTTTTGCAAACCGGAGTTCTTCAATTGAACTTTCTAGTTAGATCTTCTTATTTGAGTTTTACCCGTGCATCTTTGCTTGAGTGCTTATGTATGCTATTTTTTGTTTGTGATAGAATTCCCGGAGTGCGAAGCGTGCTACTATGAGTCACTCGGTTTTGCGGATCGTCAGCAAGGCAAGTAACACTTTGATCATACCCCTTTCATACCCAGTTTTTATGCATTAGTTCAACCCTCACACATTGCATGAGTAGGATCTCTTAACATGTGGGTATTTGGGAAGTAGATAATGTGGTAGAACCTATTGCCCTGTTTATTATCAAACCCCTGGGAGTTACTTCTACGTTATGCTTACATGCCATGCTATGCTCGTAGACGTGGATTGGGGTTGAGTGAATCCATGACAGATGTGAGTTGTTAATTAATGGTTCAACTTAAGGTGGCAACTTTAGTACACCTCTGGGTAGATTGCTTGTGGGCACCTGGAGAATCCAGTGTTGTCCTAGGATATCCCGGAGTACCCGTGTGATCATCCTACGGTCCGCCACCCAGGCTCAAAGGGATCATAAGATTATTCATGCTAGAAACTTTCGTGTGCAGCCACAAGCCATTATGGGCTCTGGCATAGTTGAGTATGTTGCGTGACCTCTTTCAGTGGTAGGCTAGCAGATGTAGCGGGAAAGTAGGTGTAACTGTCTACCCAGAGTGAAGAGTTAATGCTTCTGAAAGACTGTGTCTTGGTCATCCGTTTCTCAAACACTGTGTAGTGCGAGAAATCAAACGGAGGAGATCAAGTCTTGTGGGGAAAAGTGCGCAAACCTCTGCAGAGTGTATAAACTAATCATGGTTAGCCGTGTCCCCGGTTATGGACATCTTGAGTATCTGGTACTTGAATTATTGATTTGATCTCCTCACTCTAAATTAATTTGTTGGGATGATAATGACTACTTTAATTGGGATTGAGTTGGAGGAACCTTCTCAATGATGTTTCAACCACCATGATAGTTAAATAAAATATATTCCTTTGTTGTAGGGAATAATTGGCTTTTCACAAAAACAATATAACCATAGAGCCTCAACCAGCCATATATGCATGTAGTGATAGCATTTATCTGTTCATTGCTCTACTGTGTTATATTGCCAGTATATTCCATGTGCTGACCTGTTTCGGGCTACAACATATCATGTTGTAGACTTTTCAGACGACGAGTAAGGTGCCATAGGTCGTTTGTCATGCACTCAGCTATGCCGTTGGAGTTGATGGACTCACTTTATCTTCCAAGCCTTCCGTTGTTGTCTTATTTAGATGGCCTTAAGCCATATCTATTGTAATAAGTTCTCTTTTGAGACATTCGATGTAATAAGTGTGTGATTGCTACTCTGTTATAAATCCTTCGAGTACTGTGTGTGTCAGCATTACCGATCCAGGGATGACACTGAACACAGAGATTTGACCGTTTGAGGTCGGATCGCTACAAGATGGTATCAGAGCACACTCTGAATGTAGGACACGACCACTAAGATGAGCCATAGGTCACTCTTCTCTACTCATTTCTGACTCCTCTCCATTTTCTACTCTTTAGGATGGCGGACTCAAGGAACAAGTTTGCATAACCGGATGAAGACACACCTTTTGGGAGACACTTGAAGGAAGTCACTAGGTACCTGAATATCGGAATACCAAGCTTCACCGGAACCTACACCGCCACTTTTCCAGAAGAGGAGCGTTGGATGATTCGTGTTCAAGTTCCAGGAAGGACATTCACGCTAGTCACTGAGCCCATAGAGTTTTCCTTTGATGCCCCAACCTGGAGTTTAGGTAAGAGCATGGCAGCCCACATTGCTATGGGACGTATTGGAGAAGTCTACAAACAGGAGCTGAAGGACATTATCTATCAGATATGTGGGCGCCGAGACGAGCAATGGGAGATGATCAGCACAAGGAAGGACAGGTCCATTGCAGCTTTCATCCAGGAGTTAAACCAACACATTCGACTCCAGGAGAACCAGATGTGCGCAGGCATCTTAGATTTGAAGAAGGCGATGACTAGGATCACAGAGCTAGAAGAGGAACTCAAGTCTACACGCGATGGATATGAGGAGGAAATGACGATACTCGTTGAGAAGAATGACGACCTGACAAGGAAACTAGGAGTTTTTATGGGAGACCCCGCGCCAGGAGGAGAAGAAGATGAACCCAAGGAGATTCGTTCTGAAGACTACATCATCGACGGCACCGACTCCGACCCCGATGAGAGTGACGATGACTATGAAGACGAAGCTGGAGCAAATATCATGGAGTCTTCCACCGATCAAAATTTCTAGATGACCACCATATGATTAGTTGTCTTTCCCCATGTATATAGTATTAGCCCGAGCACTTTTGTAACGATAGTTCTAGACCGATTGTATGCCCTTGCTTGATTGATTGAGTGATATGATATGATTGTGTTTGTCTCATGTGCATATGGGTAGTGCTTTCTCACTAGACCTCATTCTATTCTAATCTCTCCCCTCTAAACCCATCAGATGCCTCCGAGACGTGACACCGGATTTGTCTTCCCACCTGAGATCACCCAGTTGATCCAGCAGCAGAATGCCTTGATACAGCAATTAGTCCAGAACCAAGGCAACAACAACAACAACCCGCCTCCAGTTGACAACTTAGCTTGTTTTCTGAGGTTGCAGCCGCCGGTGTTTTCCAGTAGCACCGAGCCAATAGTTGCGGATGACTGGCTACGCAGGATTGGAAGGGAGTTGACCACCGCAGGTTGCACAGATGCAGAGAAGGTGCGTTTTGCCGCACATCAGTTGGATGGACCAGCAGCCTCACGGTGGGAGAATTACACAGCCACTTTCCCTATAGCCAATATCACTCGGGATCAGTTTCAGCAAGCATTCCGCACAGCCCATGTCTCAACCGGAGCTATGAGCATGAAGAAGCGTGAGTTTCGCAACTTGCGCCAGGGAAATCGTACTGTGGCTCAGTACGTAGATGAGTTTAGTAAGCTATCTCGTTATGCCCCTGATGATGTGGCCACAGATGCCGTGAAGCAGGAGAAGTTTATGGAAGGGCTGAAAGATGAGATGAGCATGCAATTGATGGTGCCAACATTTAACAACTACCAGGAGTTGGTAGACAAGGCTCTTATGATTGAAGGGAAGCAGCGGCAGATTGAGAGCCGTAAGAGGAAGTATGGACAAGGAAAGTACAATTCGGGAGCACAGCAGAAGCCTCGTTTTACCCCAAACTCGGGAGGATATACCCATAACCATGGAGGCCACACTCACAATGGAGGAGCTTCCCATAACCACAATGGCCCCAAGAATGGGAATGGGAGTGGAGCAAGCAGCAATCAGAACCGCTCCAACCCAGCCACACCCGCCAAGAAGGATCTAAGTCACATTACTTGTTTCAAGTGCGGGAAGACTGGACACTATGCCACTGAGTGACCTGAAGTGAAGAATGGGAATGGCAATGGAAGCTCTAGGAAGAAGCCCAAACCTTTCAACAGGGGACAAGTGAACCACGTGAACGTGGAGGAGGTTGAGAGCAGCCTGATGCAGTTGTCGGTAAGTTTTTGGTTAAGTCATTTACCGCAATTGTTCTTTTTGATACTGGTGCATCGCATTCATACATTTCAAGGGGATTCGTGGATAAATATAAGTTGCCCACCAAAGTACTTAGGACACCTATGTTAGTAAGCTCACCAGGAGCGGAGTATATGGCAAGTCAAGGATGTTTTCAGATGCCATTGACCATTGGAAGCCATGTTTTCCCCTCAGACCTGATAATTTTGGAGTCACAAGGATTGAATGTGATACTAGGAATGGATTGGCTATCGATGTATGGGGGAAACATCGATTGCGCAAGTAAGTCGATTTTACTCACCACCCCGGAGGGAAAAAGGATCAAGTGTGTATCCATGCATGCGCCAAGGAGGACCCAAGTAAATTCTCTCACGGGAGTTGTTCAGGAGGAAGTGCCTGTAGTGAAGGATTACCCAGATGTATTTCCAGAGGAGCTACCAGGAATGCCGCCAGATCGAGACATCGAGTTTTTGATAGAGCTATTGCCAGGCACCGGACCGATATCGAAGAGACCATACCGAATGCCCGCAAATGATCTGGAGGAAATTAAGAAGCAGATTAAGGAGTTATTGGAGAAAGGGTACATTCGACGAAGTTCATCACCATGGGGAGCCCCAGTGCTCTTGTTGAGAAGAAGGATGGATCGTTAAGGATGGTTGTTGATTATCGTGCGTTGAACGAAGTGACGATCAAGAACAAGTACCCACTGCTGATGGTCAATGATTTGTTTGATCAGCTGCAAGGAGCTAAAGTGTTTTCGAAGATCGTTCTGCGATCAGGATATCACCAGCTGAAGATTCGAGAAAAGGATATACCTAAGACAGCTTTCACCACAAGGTATGGGCTATATGAGTATACGATTATGTCGTTTGGACTGAGTAACGCCCCTGCCTATTTTATGAGCATGATGAACAAGGTATTCATGGAGTTCTTGGATAAGTTTGTAGTGTTGTTCATTGATGATATCCTGGTATACTCGAAGAATGAATAGGAACACAAGGAACATTTGCGCTTAGTTCTCGAGAAGCTCAGGGAACATCAATTATATGCCAAGTTCAGCAAATGTGAGTTTTGGTTGAAGGAAGTTGGATTTCTTGGACATGTTATATCAGGAGAAGGTATACCAGTGGATCCTACCAAGGTTCAGTCTGTCACTGAGTGGTTGGCACCCACCTCAATTGGAGAGATCCGCAGATTTCTGGGACTCGCGGGATACTACCAGAGAATTATTGAGAATTTTTCCAAGATTGCAAAGCCTATGACGGCGTTGTTGAAGAAGGACACCAAGTTCCATTGGACTGAAGAATGTGAAGCAAGTTTCTAGGAGTTGAAGAAACGTTTGACTACAGCCCCAGTGTTGATTCTGTCGGATATACGCAGGGATTTCCAAGTGTATTGCGACGCCTCTCGCTTAGGACTTGGAGGAGTACTTATGCAAGACGGAATAGTTGTTTCGTATGCCTCACGTCAACTCCGACCGCATGAGTTGAATTATGCCACGCATGATTTGGAGTTAGCAGCTGTGGTGCATGCTCTCAAGACCTGGAGGCATTATCTTATTGGAAACCATTGTGATGTGTACACGGATCACAAGAGTTTGAAGTACATTTTTGCACAGAAGGAGCTGAACCTCAGGCAGAGGAGAAGGTTGAAGCTCATAAAGGATTATGATATGAAGTTGCACTAATGTCATAGCAGATGCTTTGAGCCGGAAGAGTTATGTCAATACCCTCGTAAGCGGAGGATTGCCAAAGGAGTTAGCAGAAGATCTCAGGGAGCTTCATTTGGAGATCGTCCCTAGAGGTTTTGTTGCAGCATTGGAGGTTCAATCAACGTTATTGGGAAAGATTCGAGAAGCTCAGAAGGATGACAAAGAAATTTCCGAGATAAAGGAGAAGATGAGTGAAGGAAAAGCCAAGGGTTTTCATGAGGATGAGCATGACACCTTGTGGTTTGAGGACCGTGTATATGTGCCCAACAATGCAGAGATCAGGAAGTTGATACTTCAGGAAGCTCATGACTCGCCATACTCGATACACCCCGGAAACACCAAGATGTATTTGGATTTGAAGGAGTGTTTCTAGTGGACTGGAATGAAGAAGGATATTGCCAAGTATCTAGCCGTATGTGATGTATGCCAGAGAGTGAAGGCGGAACATCAGAAGACAACAGGATTACTACAGCCTATGCCGATACCCGAATGGAAGTGGGACAAGCTTGGCATGGATTTCATCACCGGATTACCCAGGACCCGATCAGGATATGATTCTATCTGGGTAGTAGTAGATCGTCTGACCAAAGTAGCTCACTTTATCCCAGTGAAGACCACCTATACAAGTGCGAAGTTGGCCAAGATATATATGACTAGGATCGTATGTCTGCACGGGGTTCCGAGGACCATCGTATCAGATAGAGGAACACAGTTTACTTCAAAGTTTTGGCACCATCTGCACCAGACTTTGGGTACCAGGCTAGAGTTCAGTATAGCCTTTCATCCGCAGACAGATGGACAGACGGAGAGATTCAATCAGATTCTGGAGGACATGTCGAGAGCTTGTGCGTTAGATTATGGATCTAGTTGGGATGACAACTTGCCCTACGCAGAGTTCTCATACAACAACAGCTACCAGGCCAGTTTGAAGATGGAACCGTTCGAAGCCTTGTCTGGAAGAAGATGCCGAACACCATTGATGTGGGATGAAGTTGGAAACCGTCAGTTGTTTGGATCGGATTTGATTAAAGAGTCAGAAGAGAAGGTTAAGCTGATTCGAGATAGACTAAAGGTAGCTCAGTCCAGACAGAAGAGTTATGCAGACTCAAAATGCAAGGAGGTAGTCTATGAATTCGGAGACAGAGCGTATCTCCGTGTGTCACCACTGCGAGGAGTTAAACATTTTGGAGTTAAGGGAAAGTTAGCCCCGAGATTTGTAGGACCATACCGAGTTTTAGAACGCATGGGAGAGGTTGCCTACAAGTTGGAGTTAGCCGAAGGACTGTCAGGAGTTCAAGATGTGTTTCACGTTTCCCAGTTGAAGAAGTGCCATGCAGAGATGGCCGATATTCCTCTGAGAGACACAGTGCCCTGGAATCAATTCAGTTGGATAGTGATTTGACATATGAGGAGAAACCTGTCAGGATTGTCGAGTTTGCCAGCCAAGTTACTCGCAGCAAGGTTATCAAGTTTTGCAAAGTTCAGTGGAGCCACCATACCGAGGATGAAGCCACCTAGGAACGAGAGGATGATCTACGCAAAGACCACCCACACCTATTTTCTAGCCAACCCGAATCTCGAGGACGAGATTCATCTTAAGGGGGTAGGTTTGTAACATCCCAAATTTTCAATTTGGAATGTTATACATAGGTCATTCATGCATATCATATTTTACTGCATTTTGCTTTGCGATCCTCGAAATTCTAAGAAACTCAAGGACCCACGGAGAGAGTTGGGGATTTCTCGTTTTCCATATTTGAATTTTATCAAATATCGAAACAAGGATCACTTTGGTTTTAATTATTTTTCTCTCTGAAAATATTTCATATTAAAATATAAGAGAGGAGATAATATGACTTCTCCAAAATAAGGGGAATATTGGAGGAAAAATATTAGAATCAAATAAATAATTTTTTTGGACTTTTATTGCTATTTTATTTGAATTAGGAAAATATGCATTTTTCAAAATTGCACTAGAGGCCCAAATAAATGTTCACTTTGTCCGCAATATTATTAGAGGACATTGAAAATTTATTTTAGGATTTTTGGACTCCGTTTAGTATTTCTTTTATTTGTTTTTCCACGTCGGGATTTTTAAAAAAAAGAGGTTGCACCGACCTAACGGGCCGTAACCGACCCGGACTCCCGCTGGGCCAGGCTTTATAAGCCGGCCGCCCCGAGGCCCCAGCACACCAAGCCGCCAGCTGCCCCAAACCCTAACCCGTGCCGCCGCCTCGAT
>NC_057805.1:32861099-32959959 GCF_018294505.1 Triticum aestivum
CAGATCGAGCCGGGCCACGTACCGCTCTCCTCGTTCAATGAGCCCACATATACTCAACCAAATCATTTTGTAGTTGCACGTGAGTTTCCAATCACGCATGTCTTCATGAAATTGAGTGAACTGCTCAAATGTTGCCGCTACTCCATGCTCAGGCACAACATTCTCACCCTGAAACTGAAAGCCTTGATCGTACAGACGTTCCGGACGCTCGTCTTCTACGATCATATTGTGCATGATCACACAAGCAGTCATCACCTCCCACAGTTTTTGCGTGCTCCAAGCATTAGCAGGATACCGAACGATGCCCCATCGAGATTGCAAAACACCAAAGGCACGCTCGACATCCTTTCTAGCACTCTCTTGCTCTTGGGCAAATCTTTTCCTTTTCTCTCCGATAGGGTTGGGTATTGTCTTGACAATAGTGGTCCACTAAGGATAGATACCGTCACCCAGATAGTACCCTTTGTCGTAGTTGTGGCCGTTGACAGTAAAGTTCACCGGTGGGCTGTTGCCTTCGGCAAGCCTAGCAAACACCGGCGAGTGCTGAAGCACGTTGATATCATTGTGTGATCCAGCCATGCCAAAGAAAGAGTGCCAGATCCAGAGATCTTGAGACGCCACGGCCTCTAGTATGACAGTGCAAGCCCTGACATGTCACGTATACCGCCCTTGCCAAGCAGAAGGGCAGTTCTTCCACTCCCAGTGCATGCAGTCTATGCTGCCAAGCATCACCGGGAAGCCCCTGCTGGCATTCATCGCCAATAAACGGGCTGTATCTTCAGCTGTCGGCTCTCTCAAGTACTCAGGGCCAAACACAGCAATAACAACCTTGCAGAACTTATACAGGGACTCTAGGCATGTAGACTCGCTCATACGGACGTACTCGTCAATGAGATCACCGGGCACTCCGTATGCAAGCATTCGGATGGCGGCAGTGCATTTCTGATAAGAGGAGAAACCAATCTTGCCGACGGCATCCTCTTTGCACTCGAAGTAGTCATCATAGCCGACCACTCCCTCTCTAATACGGTTGAAAACATGCCTACTCATATGGAACCGGCGGCGGAATTTGTGATGTTTGAACAATGGGATTGTTGTATCAAAGTAGTCCTTCCAGAGAAGGAAATGCCCGCTCTCTCGGTTGCGATTCAACGCCGGAAGGTGGCCCGAAATGGAGCCACGGAACAACGGCCACTGGCTGTTGAGGTGGTGATGGACCAACACGGCAGCCAATATCTCCTCCTCGTCGTTGAACGACGAATTGTCGGAGTCGCAAAGGAAATTGTGGAAAAAGAACTCGTCGACGGAGTCCATTCCGTACCTTGGCAAACTGTCGAACAACTTGCGGGCGTCGACGATGGAGACGGCCGACGAGGGGAGTCGCGGCGCCCACAGACAAGCTAGCTGCCCTGCCGGCGTCCGACGAGCATGCCGGTCGGATGTGGCAGGGGCGGCGAGGTGGCTTCTTGGTCGCGGGCAGCTGTGCGGTGGGGGAAGCGGCGGTGGGAAGCAGTTTGCTCCCCGGCGTCAAAATGGCGGCGGAGGGCGACGAGGGGGGGGAGGGGCGGCGTTGCTGGGCGGATGTGGAGTCGGCGGCAGCTGGAAGAGTCGTCGGAAAACAATTGGCGGCGGCGTCGGCGACGGAGGAGGCGGGAGGGTTGCTTGTTGGCCGCAGGGTGAGACGGGAGGCCAATGTGCCACAGACCTGCGGGCCCGGGGACTGGAGTAGGCGAGCGCACGCGCGTCCGTCGTGTATCCGCGCCGACGCAAATCCGGCTAAAAAATGGGCCGGAAATGGGTAGCCCGCGGACGAAAAACAAACACGCGTCCGTTTGGGTCGGCACGTTGGGCCGCCTTTTGTGTCCGCGCCGACCCAAACGGACGGCCGCGGACGAAATGGGTCGCCCCATTGGAATTGCTCTTAGACTCTCGCAGTTTATGGCTAGATTGATGGATTTTGGTCACAGGTTTAGGGGATTTGGTATGGCGGATGCTAGGCGTAAGAGCATCTCCAACGGCCATGCTATATAAGCGCCGTGCTAAAAAATCAGTGTTTTTTGCGCGCGCGGTACCGCTCCAGGCGCTTCAGCGGAGGCGCAAAAATCGCGCGCGCGGCATATCTAGTTCAGCGCGCGGGCCGAAATGCCATCGCGCGCCGCTTATTTGCTGCGCCAGCTCCCGCGCGCTGAGCTCTCGATCACTCGCTCGCAACTTCACCTACCCCATCCAACCGTTGCGCCGCCGCCGCCCGCGCCACCCCATTTATTCCGGTGACCGTTCCGGCGCTTCCCTGGCCTATCCCGGCGCCGCGGCGGCTTCCTCTGTCTCCCTCTAGTCACCGCTGCTCGTCGCGCGCGGTAGTCCTCCGACGAACAGCGCCCGGCTGCTCACTGCCACTCGGCGCCCGCAAGGTATTCGACAAAACGCCCGCAAGGTATGAGTTGCTCAAACTTCAAAGTTTTTACATTAATTTGGTGCATGTTGATTGTAGTTTTTATAGCCTACTTTATATTGAACATTGTAGATGAGTTCGTCGTATTATTCTTCCGAAGAAGAATTTGATATGGAAGAGGAGGAGGATCTTGCAATGATCCTAGCTATGCACATCAATAAAAAACCAAAGCACGGTGGTTCGGTTTTGGGTCGGCAGAAAATTTGGAGGGATATGATCGATGCCCACAACAGATTGATGAGGCACTATTTTGTGGAGAATCCCACATACCCGGAGTCGTACTTTCATCGCCGGTTTAGGATGAGCACCGAGTTGTTCAGGCGCATTGCAGAGAAACTAGCGAGCCATGACCGGTTTTTTCAGCAAAGGAGGAATGCCGCCGGAGAGCTCGGGCATAGCACCTTTCAGAAGGTGACAGCCGCTTTGCGTATGTTGGCATACGGTATCCCGACTGATCTAGTTGATGATCACTTGGCCATGGGTGAGAGCCAATCCATCATGTGTGTCAAGCGCTTCGCAGTCGGAATTGTGCAAGTGTTTGGCCAGGAGTATTTGAGATCTCCCAATGCTGAAAACGTCGCAAGGCTATTGGAGATGAACAAAGCTCGCGGCTTCCCAGGCATGCTTGGCTCAATAGATTGCATGCATTAGAGTTGGAAGAATTGTCCTAAGGCATGGCATGGGCAATTCCACGGCCAAAAAAAGGGTTCCACTATAATCCTTGAAGCGGTGGCCGATCAAGAGACTTGGATTTGGCATGCTTTTTTTGGAATGCCTGGATCTTTGAATGACATCAACGTTGTCAACCGGTCACCACTGATGAATAAGATTGCAAATAGTAAACTGCCACCTGTGCATTTTGTAGCAAATGGGCGTACATACAACTATGGCTACTATCTTGCGGATGGCATCTACCCAAAGTGGCAAACATTTGTGAAGCCGTTGAAAAAACCGGAAGGTAAGAAAAATCTTGATTTCCACAATGCTCAGGCGGCGTCTAGAAAAGATGCGGAGAGAGCTTTTGGGATTTTGCAAGCCCAATTTGCTATTATGAGAGGACCGGCTAGATTTTGGAATCAAAAGATGCTTTGGTACATCATGCACACTTGTGTGATCATGCACAACATGATCATCGAGAATGAGCGTGGCCAAGATGTAGATTACTCTCAGTATGAGCTCTTGGGACATCCCGTGCGAGTGCGGCGGAGGGCTGAAAGGGTGGCCCGTTTTGTTGCCTCCTATCATGCCATTCGACGTCCCACAGCGCATGATGATCTTCAGAAGGATCTCATTGAGGAGTGGTGGGCTTGGAATGGCCGACAAAGAGCATCACGATTTGTGCGTTTGATGTTGTATTGTTGAACTATTTGTTGTATTGAACGATAAACTATTTGTTTGAGTTGTAATAACGAAATTGAACTATTTATTGTGGATTTATTTTGTTTGTGTTTGGTCTTTTTGCTTGTGTTTGGAGCGCATATGTTGTTTGTGCGAGAGTCGCGCGCTCTGTATTTTTGCGCGCTGCTGGAGCTACGCGCGCGCATTGCGTTTTAGCGCGGGTACTGGAGCCAGCGCTGCCTGCCGCGCCAAACCAGGCGATGGGCGAGCTGCAAAGTAGTTTTTAGCGCGCCGCGTGTTGGGCGGCTGTTGGAGATGCTCTAAGCCAGCTGATAACTCCGCCTTGATAATCGTCCGATCATGCCCATCTTAGCCGTTCGCTTGGTGTCTCATGCATCGCACTTCCTGTCAACATCTTCCCTCTTGCACAACACAAGCACGACCATGCATCGTCCACTGTCGCACTCCAAAGCACACCTCCCAGCTCGGCTGCAGCGGCTGCGATACCACCGGAGCTGTGATGCAGGCGTCGATGCTCTAGGAGCTGCGATGCAGCGGCTACCGGAGTTGTGATGCAGCGGGCCTCGACGCCGCCGGAGCTGCGATGCAGCGGCCATCGATGCAACCGGAGTTGTGCAATGCAGCGGCCGGCGGAGCCGACGCAGTCGGAGCTGTGATGCAGCGGCCGCCAGAGCTACGATGCAGCGGTTGTCGACGCTGTCGAAGCTGCGATACATCGGTCGTCGATGCCGCCTGACCTGTAGTGCACGGGCCACGACACTGCCAGAGCTACAATGCAGCGGCTGCCGGAGCTGCGATACAGCTGTCATCGACGCTGCCGGACCTGCGATGCAGCTGGCGTCGATGCTGGGTCAACGACACCGGAAGTGCTCCATTGCAGCCCCGGGCGGGATCCTTCGGTTGCGACGTTGATTATTGAACGACGGCGAGGTATGCGAGTTGCAGCGCCGTGGTCACCATGACGAGCGACATGGCATTGCAGCATCTTCCGCCATCACGCAAGTGCAATGCCATGGTCTCCACCACAAGTGACACTGAGTTGTAGCATGTGCCGCCACCGCCGAGGTCACCCCCACGGCGATGTTGTGTTGCAGCTTCTGCAGCCACCGGGGCACGCAGCACCGTGGTCACCACCACGGCGACGTTGTGTTGTCGCTTCTGCCACCACCGGCGAGCGCAACACCGTGGTCACCAGCACAACGACATTGCATTGCAGCATCCGTCACCGGCGACATATGCGGTTTGCAGTGTCGCTTGTGCTGCACTGCAGCTTGGCTATCGTGGGGAGACCCATGGGGACGCAGCCCCTGGTTTTGCAGCGCCGGTGCCGCGGGATGAAAAACATCGGTGGTCCCAGTTTTGCAGCGCCGGTGGTCGTAAGCTTTGCTGCAACGCACGAGGAGCGGCCTTGAGTGACGGTGGAGCAGCACGCAGCGGAGCGAGTCGCGAATCCATGCGCGATGCGAGGAAGCAGAGGTGCTGGGATGGAAAAAGAATGAGTGGTGGAGCGGCGTTCCTTCTTTGGATAAGGATAGGTGGCGGACGCTCGGGCCAGGGGCACGTGGCAAGCGGTGACGGCGGCTTACGCGAGACCGAAATCAGTCAGTTGCAAAGAATAGATTACCATTTGGTATGCGCTTGCTTTGTCTGCCTGCTACCGTTTCGCAGCGCAGCATGGACCAAGCGGGGCAAGACGCCCGTGCAAGTAAAGATTGTGGCGTGTTAGAGGATGTGAACCCGCAAAACACCCTCTTTAGGGCATCTCCAATGCGGACCTACACTTATCTATTTGCGGGCGTGTTCAGACGTGCCCGTGGACAGTGATACAGAGCCGACGATTCAACCATGTTTGCATACATTTCAAAGAAAAATAAAATTAAATGGGCGAATTTCATTTAAACCGGACCAAATTCTTTACAATTTGACATATTTCAACTGAACATATTTATCCATGTAATTTTCTTTATTGTGGCATGAATGTTCAGATCCGTATGATTCAAAACAAATGTTTAATATTGACATAAAAACAATAATACTTCAAGCATACTAACAAGATAATTATGTCTTCTCAAAATAACATGGCCAAAGAAAGCTTATCCCTACAAAATCATATGGTTTGGCTATGCTCCATCTTCATCATACAAAATATTCAAATCATGCACAACCCCGATGACAAGCCAAGCAATTGTTTCATACTTTTGATGTTCTCAAACCTTTTCAACTTTTGCGACATACATGAGCGTGAGCCATGGACATAACACTATAGGTGGTATAGAAGGTGGTTGTGGAGAAGACAAAAAGAGGGAGATAGTCTCACATCAACTAGGCGTATTAACGGGCTATGGAGATGCCCATCAATAGATATCAATGTGAGTGAGTAGGGATTTCCATGCAACGGATGCACTAGAGCTATAAGTTTATGAAAGCTCAAAAAGAAAACTAAGTGGGTGTGCATCCAACTTGCTTGCTCATGAAGACCTAGCGCAATTTGAGGAAGCCCATCGTTGGAATACACAAGCCAAGTTCTATAATAAAAATTCCCACTAGTATATGTAAGTGATAACATAGGAGACTCTCTATCATGAAAATCATGGTGCTACTTTGAAGCACAAGTATGGAAAAAGGATAGTAACATTGCCCCTTCTCTCTTTTTCTCTCATTTTTTTCTTTTTCTTCCTTTTTTTCTTTTTTCTTTCTTTCTTTCTTTTATTTCACATGGGACAATGCTCTAATAAGGAAGATCACCATACTTCTATTTACTTACAACTCAAAAATTACAACTCGATACTAGAACAATATATGACTCTATATGAATGCCTCCGGCGGTGTATCGGGATGTGCAATGAATCAACAGAGCGACATGTATAAAAAATGATGAACGGTGGCTTTGCTACAAATACGATGTCAACTACATGATCATGCAAAGCAATATGACAATGATGGCGCCTGTCATAATAAACGGAACGGTGGAAAGTTGCATGGCGATATATCTCGGAATGGCTATGAAAATGCCATAATAGGTAGGTATGGTTGCTGTTTTGAGGAAGGTATATGGTGGGTTTATGGCATCGACGAAAGTTGCGCGGTACAAGAGAGGCTAGCAATGACGGAAGGGTTAGAGTGCGTATAATCCATGGACTCAACATTAGTCATAAAGAACTCACATACTTATTGCAAAAATCTATTAGTCATCGACACAAAGTACTACGCGCATGCTCCTAGGGGATAGATTGGTAGGAAATACCATTGCTTGTCCCCGACCGCCACTCATTAGGAAGACAATCAAAAAAATCTCATGCTCCAACTTCGTTACATAAAGGTTCACCATACGTGCATGCTACGGGACTCACAAACCTTAACGCAAGTATTTCTCAAATTCACAACTACTCACTAGCATGACTCTAATATTACCATCTTCATATCTCAAAACAATCATAAGGAATCAAACTTCTCATAGTATTCAATGCACTTTATATGAAAGTTTTTATTATAGCCCTCTTGGATGCCTATCATATTAGGACTAAATTTTATAACCAAAGCAAATTACCATGATGTTTTAAAGATTCTCAAAATAATATAAGTGAAGCATGAGAGTTCATCAATTTCTATAAAATAAAACCACCTCCGTGCTCTAAAAACATATAAGTGAAGCACTAGAGCAAAATTGCCTAGCTCAAAAGATATTAGTGAAGCACATAGAGTATTCTAATAAATCACGATTCATGCGTGTCTCTCTCAAAATGTGTGTACAGCAAGGATGATTGTGGAAAACTAAAAAGCAAAGACTCAAATCATACAAGACGCTCCAAGCAAAACACATATCATGTGGTGAATAAAAATATAGCCTCAAGTAAAGTTACCGATAGATGAAGACGAAAGAGGGGATGCCTTCCGGGGCATCCCCAAGCTTAGGTCTTTGTTGTCCTTGAATATTACCTTGGGGTGCCTTGGGCATCCCCAAGCTTAGACTCTTGCCACTCTTTATTCCATAGTCCATCAAATCCTTACCCAAAACTTGAAAACTTCACAACACAAAACTCAACAGAAAATCTCATAAGCTCCGTTAGTATAAGAAAATAATCACCACTTTTGGTACTGTTGAGAACTCATTCTTTATTTATATTGGTGTAATATCTACTGTATTCCAACTTTTCCATGGTTCATACCCCCCGATACGAGCCATAGATTCATCAAAATAAGCAAACAACACTTAGAAAACAGAATCTGTCAAAAACAGAACAGTCTGTAGCAATCTGGATATTTTGAATACTTGTGTAACTCCAAAAATTCTGAAAAATTAGGACAACCTATGTTTATTAATATTTTTCAAAAAGAATCAGTATTTCATCACGCTTCTGTAATTTTTAACATTTCTGGGACTGGGCGCAAAAGTTTATGTTTTTCAGCAAGATCAAATCAACTATCACCGTAAGCTATCCCAAAGGTCTTACTTGGCACAAACACTAATTAAAACACAAAACCACATCTAACCAGAGGCTAGATGAATTATTTATTGCAAATCAGAACCTAAAAACCAAAAATAAAAATAAAATTGGGTTGCCTCCCAACAAGCGCTATTGTTTAACGCCCGTAGCTAGGCATAAAACATGAATAGATCTAGGTATTATCATCTTTGTCATGCAATCCATAAGTGGCTCTCATAATAGATTCATAAGGCAATTTAATTTTATTTCTTGGAAAGTGTTCCATACCTTTCCTTAATGGAAATTGAAATCTAATGTTTCCTTCTTTCATATCAATAATTGCACCAATTGTTCTAAGGAAAGGTCTACCAAGAATAATAGGACATGTAGGATTGCAATCTATATCAAGAACAATGAAATCTATGGACACATAATTTCTATTTGCAACAATAATAATATCATTAATCCTTCCCATAGGTTTCTTGATAGTGGAATCCGCAAGATGCAAATTTAAAGAACAATCATCAAATTCACGGAAACCTAACACATCACATAAAGTTTTTGGAATCGTGGAAACAGTAGCACCTAAATCACACAAAGCGTGGCACACATAATCTTTAATATTAATCTTAATAGTAGGTTCCCACTCGTCATAGAGTTTTCTAGGGATAGAAGCTTTCAATTCAAGCTTTTCTTCAAAAGATTGCATCATAGCATCAACGATATGTTTAGTAAAAGCTTTGTTTTGATTATAAGCATGAGGACAATTCAACATGGATTGCAACAAGGAAATACAATCTACTAAAGAGAAATTATCATAATTAAAGTCCTTGAAATCCAAAGGAGTGGGTTCATTGCCATCTAAAGTTTTGACCTCTCCAATCCCACCTTTATCAATTTTTGCATCAAGATCTAAAAACTCTGAATCTGGGACGCCTTCTAACTAAAGTTGACTCATCTCCCGTCCCATCTTTATCAAGATTTATATTGGAAAATAAAGATTCAATAGGAGTCACATCAATCACTTTAAGATCTTCATCGTTATTTAAAGATTCTGGTTTAGCAGCCATCTTATTTACCAAGGTATCTTGCTTATCAGAAATTTGGCCTACTAAATTTTCAAGATGAGCAAATTGAGATATTAAACCATAAAATTCCTTAGACATATCATCAAGCTCTTTATTCATGTCTTCCATAAAAAATTTCTGCTCCTTGAGCTCGTTCCTAAAGAAATTATTATACTCAAATTGCAAAGACATGAAGCTTCTAACATTATTTTCAATTTCGTCCAACCTCTTGAGGTGAGGATCAATGTTTTTTGGTGGAATCATCGTGACAAGCAAGCAATCCAACACATGTGCACACAAAAAGCAAGCGAAGAAGACGAACAGAAGAGGGACGAAGAAAAGGCAAATCTTTTCAAAAATCATTTTAGAAGTAGGGGAGAGGAAAACGAGAGGCGAATGGCGAATAATGTAATGCAAGGGATGAGAGTTTATGATGGGTACTTGGTATGTCTTAACTTGGCGTAGATCTCCCCGACAACGCCGCCAGAAATTCTTCCTGCTACTTCTTGAGCTTGCGTTGGTTTTCCCTTGAAGAGGAAAGGGTGATGCTGCAAAGTAGAGTAAGTATTTCCCTCAGTTTTGAGAACCAAGGTATCAATCCAGTAGGAGACAACGCACAAGTCACCGAATACCTGCACAAACAAACACCAACTTGCACCCAACGCGATAAAGGGGTTGTCAATCCCTTCACGGTTATTTGCAAAGTGAGATCTGATAGATATAGATAAACGGCAAAGTAATATTTTTGGTATTTTTGGTTTATGGAACGGAAAGTAAAAGATTGCAAAATAAGTAAATAGGAAACTAAGATTATAGATTGGAAACTTATATGATGGAAAGTAGACCCCGTGGCCATAGGTTTCACTAGAGGCTTCTCTTAAGATAGAAAATATTACAGTGGGTGAACAAATTACTGCCGAGCAATTGATAGAAAAGCGCAAAGTTATGACGATATCTAAGGCAATGATCATGAATATAGGCATCACGTCCGTATCAAGTAGACCGACTCCTGCCTGCATCTACTACTATTAGTCCGCACAATGACCGACTCCCTCCTGCATGTAGAGTATTAAATTCATGAAGAACAGAGTAACACATTACGTAAGATGACATGATGTAGAGGAAGAAACTCAAGCAATATGATGTAAACCCCATCTTTTTATCCTCGATGGCAACAATACAATATGTGCCTTGCCGCCCCTACTGTCACTAGGAAAGGACACCGCAAGATTGAACCCAAAGCTAAGCACTTCTCCCATTGCAAGAAAAAACCAATCTAGTTGGCCAAACCAAATCGATGGTTCGAAGAGACTTGCAAAGATATCAAATCATGCATATAAGAATTCAGAGGAGATTCAAATAATATTCATAGATAAGCTGATCATAAATCCACAATTCATCAGATCTCGGCAAACACACCGCAAAAAGTATTACATCGAATAGATCTCCAAGAACATCAAGGAGAACATGGTATTGAGAATCAAAGAGAGAGAAGAAGCCATCTAGCTACTAGCTATGGACCCATAGGTCTATGGTAAACTACTCATGCTTCATCGGAAGGGCAATGGTGTTGATGTAGAAACCCTCCGTGATTGAACCCCCCTCCGGCAGGATGCCGGAAAAGGCCCCTAGATGGGATCTCACGGGTACAGAAGGTTGCGGCAGTGGAAAAGTGTTTTCGTGGCTCTCCTAGTAGGTTTTGGAATATTTGAGAATATATAGGCGGAAGAAATAGGTCGTTGGTGTCACGAGGGGCCCACAAGGGTGGGGGCTTGCCCTACCCCCTGGGCGTGCCCTCCGTCCTTGTGGCCGCCTCGTGGCTTCCCTGACATGTACTCCAAGTCCTCAGGATGTCTTCTGGTCCAAGAAAAATCATCGCGAAAGTTTCATTCCGTTTGGACTCCGTTTGATATTCCTTTTCTGCGAAACTCTAAAACAAGGAAAAACAGGAACTGGCACTGGGCTCTAGGTTAATAGGTTAGTCCCAGAAATAATATAAAATAGCATATTAATGCATATAAAACATCCAAAACAGATAATATAATAGCATGGAACAATAAAAAATTATGGATATGTTGGAGACTTATCACCCTACTGCCCCGGGAGGGTAGGACAAAAGATGCCATGCAAGTTCTTGTTATAAGTACATATGACTATTTACGGAATACATGCTACATTACATTGATGAATTGGAGCTAGTTCTCTGTCGTCCTAGGTTATGACTGTTACATGATCAATGCCATCCAACATAATTATCTATCACTGATCCAATGCCTACGAGCTTTTCACATATTGATCTTTGCTAAGTTAGTACTGTTATTGTTGCTGCTATTACAATCACTACAAAATTGTTACTGTTACTGTTGATACTGCTACTACCGCTATCAAACTATCATATTACTGTACTACTGATCACTTTGTTGCAGATATTTAGTTCTCCAGGTGTGGTTGAATTGCCAACTCAACTGCTAATACTTGCAAATATTCTTTGGCTCTCCTTGTGTCGAATCAATAAATTTGGGTTGAATACTCTACCCTCGAAACTATTGCGATCCCCTATACTTGTGGGTTATCAAGACCCTTCCCTGGTGCCGTTGCCGGGGAGCATAGCTCTGTTTGCTGAGTCACTTGGGATTTATATCCGTTGATCACTATGAAGAATCTGAAGGATGATAAAACCAAGATCGTTCCCTCTAGGATGAGGGAGGTAAGGAACTATTATCTAGCTCTACACTTGATTCATCTTTTGTTTACGACACCATCACCTGCTATTAATTCCGATATGTCGCAAGTAATCGATGATGCTACTTCTGCTATGAATGATGCTAGTACTTTGCTTGATGATACTATGCCATGAGGTGAATTTCTTGATGAACAACTTGCTATAGCTAAAGAATTTGAGAATGCTGAAACTGATGAAATTATTAAAACTGAAAATTATGAGTCACCTATTAGGCCCAGTTATCCTAGAATTGAAATGCCTAAGATACCCAAAGGTTATGTTGTTGTTGAGGAGATAACTAGAGAACTTCTTGCTTGTAATAATAGAGATGATCTTAAGAAACTACTATGTAAGCTCAAAGAAAAATCTCTGAATGCTAGAATGAAATATGATCCTAAGTTTGCTACTTCACCTATCTTTGTTACTGATAAGGATTATGAATTCTTTGTTGACCCTGAGTTAATCACTTTGGTTGACTCTGATCCTTTTCATGGTTATGAATCTGAAACTGTTGTGGCACACCTTACTAAATTGAATGATATAGCCACCCTATTTGCTTATGAGGAAAAAATTCGCTACTACTATATTCCTAAGTTGTTTCCTTTCTCACTAAAGGGCGATGCTAACATATGGTGTAATAATCTTGCTCCTGGTTGTGTGCGTAGTCCCCAGGATATGATATATTACTTCTCTGAAAAATATTTTCCTGCTCAGAAGAAGCAAGTTGCCTTACAGGAAATTTTAACTTTGTGTAAATTGAAGAAGAGAATCTCCGCAAGCTTGGGGGAGGCTTCTCCAGTTACTTAATGCTTCGCCTGATCATCTGATTAAGAAAAATGAAATACTTGATACCTTTTATAATGGACTAACCGATGCTTCTAGGGACTACCTAGATAGTTGTGCTGGTTGCGTTTTCAGGAAACGAACTATTGAACATGCTGAAGAACTACTGAACAATATATTGACAAATGATAATGATTGGACACTTCCTGACCATCACCTAAACCCACTCCGAAGAAGACGGGTATTCTACTTCTCAGGCCTGAAGATATGCAAGAGGCAAAGAAATCTATGAAAGAAAAGGGTATTAAAGCTGAAGATGTTAAGAATTTACCACATGTTGAAGAAATGTATGGGCTCGACATCCCGACACAGGTAGTAGAGGTAAATTCTCTTGTAAGATTTGATAAAGGTGATATTCCTTATAATAAATCTGCTAGTCAATGCTTGGAACTATAGGAAGTTCATCGGTAAATATACAAGGCATACAGACGCAATATAGATATAATTGTTTGCAGTCAAATCATTAGGAACATCCTTCAAATGGTTCACCTAATTTCTCCGTGGTTGTTTTGTTGTTGCCATTACGAGAAGAGGAGAGTCGGGGTCAAGGAAAAACTCAGAATCCATTCACCTGCTCACGCAAACGGCTTATGTGTCGGCAGAGAAAGCTAGGGAAAAAAAATCCTCCAAGTAGTTCGCTTTACTTCTGGTCTGTGGTTGGTCTGTACACAATGGCGCAACAGGTCATCTACTAACCTAAAGAGACAAGAGCAAACCAAAAAATCCATGACAAAGATCTTATCATCGATGGCATAAGAAGACAGATGAGGTAAACCTTGTCTGATAGGATGGATAGTGTTAGTGAGTAGCCATGTATCAGACCAAAACAACACAGAATCACCAATATTAACCTTCACAGCAGTAAGAGCCCCATATTAAGCTTCATAACGTCTCTCCACCAAAAGGACCCTGATACGTCTCCATCGCATCTGCTTTTCCTAATGCTTTTGCTCTTGTTTTGGACTCTAATTTGCATGATTTGAATGAAACTAACCCGGACTGACGATGTTTTCAGCAGAACCACCATGGTGTTGTTTTTGTGCAGAAATAAAAGTTCTCGAATTTGTATGAAACTTTTTGGAAAATTATTTCAGAATCTATAATAAATTATCGAGCCAAGACCCACTGGAGGGGGGACAGATGCCCACAATACACCAGGGCACGCCCACCCCCTCTGGCGCGCCCTGGTGGGTTGTGGGCCCCCAGGGCTCCGCTGACCCTAATCCCGACGCTATAAAATCCTATTTTTGGAGGAAAAACAGGGGAGGCAGTTTCATCGCGTTTCACGATACAAAGCCGCCGCCACCTCCTATTCTTCATTAGGAGGCCAGATCTGGAGCCCGTTCGGGGCTCCGGAGAGGGGAATCTTCCGTCTTCATCATCACCAACCCTCCTTCATCACCAATTCCATGATGCTCCCCACTAGGAGTGATTAATTCCTTCGTAGGCTTGCTGGTCGGTGAGGAGTTGGATGGCATTCATCATGTAATCGAGTTAGTTTTGTTAGGTCTTGATCGCTAGTATCCACTATGTTCTGAGATTGATGTTGCTATGACTTTGCTATGCTTAATGCTTGTCACTAGGGCCCGAGTACTATGATTTCAGATCTGAACCGTTTATGTTTTCACGATTATATCTATGTTCTAGATTCGATCTTGCAAGTCATATGCACCTATTACCTGTTATGATCCATAAACCCCAGTGTGGCTGGGATACTTTCCGGTGATTACCGTAATTTGAGGAGTTGATGTATTCACTATGTGTTAATGCTTTGTTCTGGTTCTCTATTAAAAGGAGGCCTTAATATCCCTTAGTTTCCTTATGGACCCTGCTGCCACGGGAGGGTAGGAAAAAACATGTCATGCAAGTTCTTCTTCATAAGCACGTATGACTATTTATGGAATACATGCCTACATTATATTTATGAACTGGAGCTAGTTCTGTGTCGCCCTAGGCTATGACTATTATATGATGAATATCATCCAACGAAGTCATCGATCTAATGCCTACGAGTTTTCCACATATTACTCTTGCTAAGTTACTATTAATATTGCTACTGTTACAACTGCTACAAAACTGTTACTGTCGTTACCGTTACCACTGCTACCAAAACCATCATATTACTGTGCTACTGATCACTTTGCTGCAGATATTTAATCTCCAGGTGTGGTTGAATTGACAACTCAACTACTAATACTTACAAATATTCTATGGCTCCCCTTGTGTTGAATCTATAAATTTGGGTTGAATACTCTACCCTCGAAAACTGTTGCGATCCCCTATACTTGTGGGTTATCAAGACCTTTTTCTGGCGCCGTTGCCGGGGAGCATAGCTATATTTGTTGAGTCACTTGGGATTATTATCTATTTATCACTATGAATAATCTGAAAGATACCAAAACCAAGATCGTTCCCTCTAGGACGAGGGGAGGTAAGGAACTGCCATCACACTCTACACTTGATTCACCTTCTGTTTGAGTAAACTTGCAACACCACCACATGCTGTTAATCCTGATAAATCGCAAGTTGTTGATGATGCTACTTCTGCTATGAATGATGCTGATAATGATGCTAGTACCTTGCTTGATGATAACTGATGACCCACAAGTATCAGGGATCAATCATAGTCCTTTCGATAAGTAAGAGTGTCGAACCCAATGAGGAGCTGAAGGAAATGACAAGTAGTTTTCAGCAAGGTATTCTCTGCAAGCACTGAAATTATAAGTAACGAGTAGTTTGATAGCAAGATAATTTGTAACGAGCAAGTAACGGTAACGGTAACAAAAGTGCGGCAAGGTAGCCCAATCCTTTTAGGCCAAAGGACAGGCCAAAACAGTCTCTTATGATAAGCAAAACGTTCTTGAGGGTACATGGCAATTTCATCTAGTCACTTTCATCATGTTGGTTTGATTCGTGTTCGCTAATTTGATAATTTGATATGTGGGTGGACCGGTGCTTAGGTGTTGTTCTTACTTGAACAAACCTCCTACTTATGATTAACCCCCTCGCAAGCATCCGCAACTACGAGAAAAGTATTAAGATAAAATCTAACCATAGCATTAAACTTTTGGATCCAAATCAATCCCTTACGAAGTAGCGCATAAACTAGGGTTTAAGCTTCTATCACTCTCGCAACCCATCATCTAATAACTACTCCACAATGCATTCCCTTAGGCCCTAATAAGGTGAAGTGCCATGTAGTCGACGTTCACATGACACCACTAAGGGAATCACAACATACATACCATCAAGATATCGAACACATATCAAGTTCACATGATTACTTGCAATAAGATTTCTCCCGTGACCTCAAGAACAAAATTAACTACTCAAAAATGATAATCATGCTCAAGATCAGAGGGGTATTAAATAGCATATTGGATGTGAACATATAATCTTCCACCAAATAAACCATATAGTAATCAACTACAAGATGTAATCAACACTACTAGTCACTGAAGGAAATATGCCCTAGAGGCAATAATAAAGTTGTTATATTATATTTCCTTATATCATGATAAATTTTTATTATTCATGCTAGAATTGTATTAACTGGAAACTTGATACATGTGTGAATACATAGACAAAACAAACTGTCCCTAGTATGCCTCTACTTGACTAGCTCGTTAATCAAAGATGGTTAAGTTTCCTAACCATAGACATGTGTTGTCATTTGATGAACGGGATCACATCATTAGGAGAATGATGTGATGGACAAGACCCATCCGTTAGTTTAGCATAATGATCGTTTAGTTTTATTGCTATTGCTTTCATCATGACTTATACATGTTCCTCTGACTATGACATTATGCAACTCCCGAATACCGGAGGAACACCTTGTGTGCTATCAAACGTCACAACGTAACTGGGTGATTATAAAGATGCACTACAGGTGTCTCCGAAGGTGTTTGTTGGGTTGGCATAGATCGAGATTAGGATTTGTCACTCCGAGTATCGGAGAGGTATCTCTGGGCCCTCTCGGTAATGCACATCACTATAAGCCTTGCAAGCAATGTGACTAATGAGTTAGTTACGGGATGATGCATTACGGAACGAGTAAAGAGACTTGCTGGTAACGAGATTGAACTAGGTGTAATGATACCGATGATCGAATCCCGGGCAAGTAACATACCGATGACAAAGGGAACAACGTATGTTGTTATGCGGTTTGACCGATAAAGATCTTCGTAGAATATGTAGGTGCCAATATGAGCATCCAGGTTCCGCTATTGGTTATTGACCGGAGATGTGTCTCGGTCATGTCTTCATAGTTTTCGAACCCGTAGGGTCCGCACGCTTAACATTCGATGACGATTTGTATTACGAGTTATGTGATTTGATGTACCGAAGTTTGTTCGGAGTCCCGGATGAGACCACGGACATGACGAGAAGTCTTGAAATGGTCGAGAGGTAAAGATTCATATATTGGAAGGTTGCATTCGGACATCGGAATGGTTCCGAGTGATTCGGGCATTTTTTCGGAGTACCGGGACGTTAACGGAACCTCCCGGGGAAAGATATGGGCCTTATGGGCCATAGGAGGGAGGCCAACCAGCCCACAAGGGGCTGGTGCGCCCCCCACAAGGGAGGAGGCTGAATTGGACTAGGGAAGGGGGCGCCACCCCCCTTTCCTTCTCCTACTCCCTCTCCTTCCCCTTTTCCCCCTCCGGTAGAAGGAAAAAAGGGTGGGGCCGAATCCTACTAGGACTGGAGTCCTAGTAGGACTCCCCTCTCCCTGGCGTGCCCCTTGTTGCCGGCCTCCTCCTCCCCTCCTTTATATACGGGGGCAGGGGGGCACCCCAAAGAGATAAGTTGATCTTTTAGCCGTGTGCGGTGCCCCCCTCCACAGAAACACACCTCGGTCATATCGTCGTAGTGCTTAGGCGAAGCCCTGCACCGGTAACTTCATCATCACCGTCACCACGCCGTCGTGCTGACGAAACTCTCCCTCGGCCTCAACTAGATCAAGAATTTGAGGGACGTCACCGAGCTGAACGTGTGCAGATCGCGGAGGTGCCGTGCGTTCGGTACTTGGATCGGTTGGATCGCGAAGACGTTCGACTACATCAACCGCGTTACTAAACGCTTCCGCTTTCGGTCTACGAGGGTACGTGGACACACTCTCCCCGCTCGTTGCTATGCTTCTCCTAGATAGATCTTGCATGATCGTAGGCAATTTTTTTGAAATACTATGTTCCCCAACAGTGGCATCCGAGCCAGGTCTATGCGTAGATGTTATATGCACGAGTAGAACACAAAGAGTTGTGGGCAATAATAGTCATACTGCTTACCAGCATGTCATACTTTGATTCGACGGTATTGTTGGATGAAGCGGCCCAGACCGACATTACATGACCGCGTTCATGAGACTGGTTCTACCGCCGTGCTTTGCACACATGTGGCTAGTGGGTGTCTGTTTCTCCAACTTTAGTTGAATCGAGTGTGACTACGCCCGGTCCTTGTTGAAGGTCAAAACATCACACTTGACGAAAAATCGTTGTGGTTTTGATGCGTAGGTAAGAACGGTTCTTGCTAAGCCCATAGCAGCCACGTAAAACTTGCAACAACAAAGTAGATGCCGTCTAACTTGTTTTTGCAGGGCTTGCTGTGATGTGATATGGTCAAGACATGATGATATATAATTTGTTGTATGAGATGATCATGTTTTGTAACAGTTATCGGCAACTCGAGGAGCCATATGGTTGTTGCTTTATTGTACGAAATGCAATCGCCATGTAATTGCTTTACTTTATCACTAAGCGGTAGCGATAGTCGTAGAAGCAATAGTTGGCGAGACGACAACGATGCTTCGATGGAGATCAAGGTATCAAGCCGGTGATGATGGTGATCATGACGGTGCTTTGGAGATGGAGATTAAAGGCACAAGATGATGATGGCCATATCATATCACTTATTTGATTACATGTGATGTTTATCTTTTTATGCATCTTATTTTGATTAGTACGGCGGTAGCATTATAAGATGATCTCTCACTAAATTTCAAGGTACAAGTGTTCTCCCTGAGTATGCACCATTGCGACAGTTCGTCATGCCGAGACACCACGTGATGATCGGGTGTGATAAGCTCTACGTTCACATACAACGGGTGCAAGCCAGTTTTGCACACGCAGAATACTCGGGTTAACTTGACGAACCTAGCATATGCAGATATGGCCTCGAAACACTGAGACCGAAAGGTCGAGTGTGAATCATATAGTAGATATGATCAACATAGTGATGTTCACCACTGAAAACTACTCCATCTCACGTGATGATCGGACAGGTTTAGTTGATTTGGATCACGTGATCATTTAGATGACTAAAGGGATGTCTATCTAAGTGGGAGTTCTTAAGTAAGCGCATGAAGAAACTCCATGCGGATGGACTTTTGGAATCACTTAATCGAATCATTTGATGCTTGCGAACCATGCCTCATGTAAGATGACTAAGACTCCGTTCTCCGGAACAATGGAGCGAGCCACTGACTTATTGGAAATAATACATACCGATGTATGCGGTCTGATGAGTGTTGAGGCTCGCGGCAGGTATCATTATTTTCTGACATTCATAGATGATTTAAGCAGATATAGGTATATCTACTTGATGAAACACAAGTCTGAAACATTTGAAAAGTTCAAAGAATTTCAGAGTGAAGTGGAGAATCATCGTACCAAGAAAAATAAAGTTTTTACGATCTGATCGCAGAGACCAATATTTGAGTTACGAGTTTGGCCTTCAATTAAAACAATGTGGAATAGTTTCACAAACTCATGCCACCTGGAATACCACAGCATAATATTGTGTCCGAACGTCATAACCATACTTTCTTAGATATGGTGCGATCTATGATGTCTCTTATCCATTTACCACTATCGTTTTGGGGTTATGCATTAGAGACAGTTGCATTCATGTTAAATAGGGCACCGTCTAAATCCGTTGAGACGACACCGTATGAACTGTGGTTTAGCAAGAAACCTAAGATGTCGTTTCTTAAAGTTTGGGGCTGCGGTGCTTATGTGAAAAAGCTTCAACCTGATAAGCTCGAAACCCAAATCGGAGAAGTGTGTCTTCATAGGTTACCCAAAAGTAACTATTGGGTACACCTTCTATCACAGATTCGAAGGCAAGATATTTGTTGCTAAGAATGGATCCTTTCTAGAGAAGGAGTTTCTCTCGAAAGAAGTGAGTGGGAGGAAAGTAGAACTTGATGAGGTAATTGTATCTTCTCCCGAATTGGAAAGTAGTTCATCACAGAAATCAGTTCTAGTGACGCCTACACCAATTAGTGAGGAAGTTAATGATGATGATCATGAAACTTCAGATCAAGTTACTACCGAACCTCATAGGTCAACCAGAGTACGTTCCGCACCAGAGTGGTACAGTAATCCTGTTCTGGAAATCATGTTACTATACCATGACGAACCGACGAACTATGAGGAAGCGATGATTGATACGTCTCCAACGTATCTATAATTTTTGATTGCTCCATGCTATTATATATTCTGTTTTGGATGATTAGTGCACTTTATTATACACTTTTATATTATTTTTGGGACTAACCTATTAACCCAAGGCCCAGTGCAAATTGCTGTTTTTTGCCTATTTCAGTGTTTCGCAGAAAAGGAATATCAAACGGAGTCCAAACGGAATGAAACCTTCGGAAGCGTGATTTTTGGAACAAACGTGATCCAGAGAACTTGGAGTGGACGTCAAGCAATCAACGAGGAGGCCACGATGCAGGGGGGCGCACCTACCCCCTTGGGCGTGCCCTCCACCCTCGTGGGCCTCTCGTGGCTCCACCGACCTACTTCTTCCTCCTATATATACCTACGTACCCCGAAACCATCCAAGAGCACCACGAAAACCTATTTCCACCGCCGCAACCTTCTGTACCCGTGAGATCCCATCTTGGGGCCTTTTCCAGTGCTCCGCCGGAGGGGGAATCGATCACGGAGGGCTTCTACATCAACACCATAGCCTCTCCGATGATGATAGAGAGTCTCTTGTTTTGTCACTTTCATATACTAGTGGGAATTTTTCATTATAGAACTTGGCTTGTATATTCCAACAATGGGCTTCCTCAAATGCCCTAGGTCTTCGTGAGCAAGCAAGTTGGATGCACACTGATAACCCACAAGTATAGGGGATCGCAACAGTTTTCGAGGGTAGAGTATTCAACCCAAATTTATTGATTCGACACAAGGGGAGCCAAAGAATATTCTCAAGTATTAGCAACTGAGTTGTCAATTCAGCCACACCTGGATAACTTAGTATCTGCAGCAAAGTATTTAGTAGCAAGGTAATATGATAGTAGTGGTAACGGTAACAAAAGTAACGGTAGCAAAAGTAATATTTTTGGTGTTTTGTAGTGATTGTAACAGTAGCAACGGAAAAGTAAATAAGCGAAGAACAATATGTGAAAAGCTCGTAGGCATTGGATCGGTGATGGAGAATTATGCCGGATGCGGTTCATCATGTAACAATCATAACATAGGGTGACACAGAACTAGCTCCAATTCATCAATGTAATGTAGGCATGTATTCCGAATATAGTCATACGTGCTTATGGAAAAGAACTTGCATGACATCTTTTGTCCTACCCTCCCGTGGCAGCGGGGTCCTAATGGAAACTAAGGGATATTAAGGCCTCCTTTTAATAGAGTACCGGAACAAAGCATTAACACATAGTGAATACATGAACTCCTCAAACTATGGTCATCACCGGGAGTGGTCCCGATTATTATCACTTCGGGGTTGCTGGATCATAACACATAGTAGGTGACTATAGACTTGCAAGATAGGATCAAGAACTCACATATATTCATGAAAACATAATAGATTCAGATCTGAAATCATGGCACTCGGTCCCTAGTGACAAGCATTAAGCATAGCAAAGTCATAGCAACATCAATCTCAGAACATAGTGGATACTAGGGATCAAACCCTAACAAATCTAACTCGATTACATGATAAATCTCATCCAACCTATCACCGTCCAGCAAGCCTATGATGGAATTACTCACGCACGGCGGTGAGCATCATGAAATTGGTGATGGAGGATGGTTGATGATGACGACGGCGACGGATTCCCCTCTCCGGAGCCCCGAACGGACTCCAGATCAGCCCTCCCGAGAGGTTTTAGGGCTTGGCGGCGGCTCCGTATCGTAAAACGTGATGAATCCTTCTTCTTGATTTTTTCTCCCCGAAAGCAAATATATAGAGTTGGAGTTGAGGTCGGAGGAGCTCCAGGGGGCCCATGAGGTAGGGGGCGCGCCCTAGGGGGGCAGGCGCGCCCCCACTTTCGTGGCTAGGGTGTGGGCCCCTGGTCTTCATCTTTTGCAAGGATTTTTTATTATTTCCAAATAGACATTCCGTGGAGTTTCAGGTCATTCCGAGAACTTTTGTTTCTGCACATAAATAACACCATGGAAAGTTTGCTAAAAACAGCGTCAGTCCGGGTTAGTTCCATTCAAATGATGCAAGTTAGAGTCCAAAACAAGGGCAAAAGTGTTTGGAAAAGTAGATACGACGGAGACGTATCAACTCCCCCAGCTTAAACCTTTGCTTGTCCTCAAGCAATTCAGTTGATAAACTGAAAGTGATAAAGAAAAACTTTTACAAACTCTGTTTGCTCTTGTTGTTGTAAATATGTAAAGCCAGCATTCAAGTTTTCAGCAAAGATTATGACTAACCACATTTGCAATAACTCTGAAGTCTCATGTTTACCCATATCAATGGCATAATCAACTAGTGAGCAATAATAATAAATCTCAAATGACAACACTTTCTCAAAACAATCATGATACGATATAACAGGATGGTATCTCGCTAGCCCATTCTGAGACCGCAAAACATAAATGCAGAGCACCTTTAAAGATCAAGGACTGACTAGACATTGTAATTCATGGTAAAAGAGATCCAGTCATAGTCATACCCAATATAAATTAATAGTAATGGATGCAAATGACAGCTGCGCTCTCCAGCTAGTGCTTTTTAACAAGAGGGTGATGACTCAACATAAAAGTAAATAGATAGGCCCTTCGCAGGGGAAGCAGGGATTTGTAGAGGTGCCAGAGCTCGGTTTTGAAATAGAGATAAATAATATTTTGAGCGGCATACTTTCATTGTCAACATAACAACCAAGAGATGGCGATATCTTCCATGCTACACACACAATATAGGCGGTTCCCAAACAGAATGGTAAAGTTTATACTCCCCCTCCACCAACAAGCATCAATCCATGACTTGCTCGAAACAACGAGTGTCTCCAACTAGCAACAGTCCTGGGGGAGTTTTGTTTGCAATTATTTTGATTTAGTTTGCATAAAGCATGGGACTGGGCATCCCGGTGACCAGCCATTTTCTCGTGAATGAGGAGCAGAGTCCACTCCTCTTGAGAATAACCCACCTAGCATGGAAGATACGGACATCCCTAGTTGATACATGAGCTATTCGAGCATACAAAACAGAATGTTTATTTGAAGGTTTAGAGTTTGGCACATACAAATTTACTTGGAACGGCAGGTAGATACCGCATATAGGAAGGTATAGTGGACTCATATGGAATAACTTTGGGGTTTAAGGAATTGGATGCACAAGCAGTATTCCCGCTTAGTACAAGTGAAGGCTAGCAAAAGACTGGGAAGCGACCAACTAGAGAGCGGCAACAGTCATGAACATGCATTAAAATTAATAGACATTGAGTACAAGCATGAGTATGATATAATCCACCATGAACATAAATATCGTGAAGGCTATGTTGATTTGTTTCAACTACATGTGTGAACATGTGCCAAGTCGAGTCACTTAAATCATTCAAAGGGGATACCACCTCACTATACCACATCACAACCATTTTAATAGCATGTTGGCACGCAAGGTAAACCATTATAACTCACAGCTAATCAAGCATGGCATAAGCAACTATGATCTCTAATTGTCATTGCAAACATGTTTATTCATAATAGGCTGAATTAGGAACGATGAACTCATCATATTTACAAAAACAAGAGAGGCCGAGTTCATACCAGCTTCTCTCATCTCAATCAGCCCATCATATATCATCATAATTGCCTTTCAATTGCACGACTGAACGAAGTGAAAATAATAGGAGTGCACGTGCATTGGACTAAGCTGGAATCTGCGAGCATTCAATAAACAGGAGAAGACAAGGCAATATGGGCTCTTGGTTAAATCAACAATAATGCATATAAGAGCCACTTCAACAATTTAATTATGGTCTTCTCCTATCGACCCCCAAAGAAAAGAAAAGAAATAAAACTATTTACACGGGAAAGCTCCCAACAAGCAAAAGAAGAATGAGAAATCTTTTTGGGTTTTCTTTTTAATTATTACTACTACAGCAAGAAAAATAAACTAACTAAAAGCTACACTATTTTTTTTGGTTTTCCTTAAGGTTTATTAAACACACAAGAAGAAAGCAAGAAAAAGGAAATAAACTAGCATGGATATTACAGTGAAAAAGTATGAGCACCGACATCTAGCAATGAGTGTGTGAACATAAATATAATGTCGGTGAGAAATACGTACTCTCCCAAGCTTAGGCTTTTGGCCTAAGTTGGTTTATTGCCACGGATGGCCTGGCGGATATCCATAGTTGTAGCCAGGGTCGTACTGAGCTGCGACAGTTATTGCCTCCTGAGCTGCAGCATGGCGGCGAGCTGCCTCCGCCCTCCTCTCGTACTCATCTGCCTCCTCTCTGGTAATAACATATCTTCCTTTTGCCAGATAATCAAAGAAGGTAGGAGTAGGGAGAGTAATACGGACAGCACGACGTTTGTCAAAGATTAAGCGATACCGGAGAGGTGATTCATTCCTCTCGATAAACTGGTGGTGGACCATAGCATTATAGTCTAAATAAGTAGGAGGCAACTCAATATCATCCTCACGAATGTCCACACCAAGAAAATCATCTAAGCGGGTTGCATAAATTCCTCCAAAGAAATCTCCATTAAATCTATTATGGTGCAACCTACGTGCAACAATGGCTCCCAAGTTATAAGTTTTGTCTCCTAACAAAGCACTCCTAAGAATACTGAGATCAGGGACACACATGTGACATGCTTCATCTTTACCATTTATGCACCTACCTATGAAGAGAGCAAAATAATGTATAGCGGGAAAATGAATGCTCCCTATGGTAGCTTGTGCTATATCTCTAGATTCCCCCACAGTTATACTAGCAAGAAAATTTCTAAATTCAGATTTGCGAGGTTCACTAGCACTACCCCATTGTGGAAGTTTGCAAGCAGCGGTAAAATCCTCTAAGTCCATAGTATAAGATTTTTCATAGAGATCAAACAGGACAGTTGGAGAATTACGTGAAGATGAAAATTCAAACCTCCTCACAAATGAACTAGTGAGATAGTGGTATTGGCGGCACTTCTCTGCCTCGAAGCTCACAAGATCAGCGTTACGCAAATATGCGTTAAATTCTTCCTTGATTCCCGCTCGATCCATAAAGTTTTCTAAAGGCCATTCACAAGGCCGCACTGGAGCGTCCCTTGGTGGCTCATCGTCAGCATCACGCATTGCAAGCCTGGGTCCTTGCTTCCTTGAAGAACCACCTTGGAACATTTTCCTAAGCATATTTCTCCCTCTGAAAAATTTCTGAATTTTTTGGTAACTTCAAACAAAAGTGAACCAAGCTCAATAAAATTGATAGCAACTACTCCTACAAGTGCCTAGAGCCTATATCAAGCATTAGAACTACTTGGAACCATATAAATTTGACATGCAAGCTCAAGAACATGGTCACCTAGGCAGCACAAATTTGTAATGAATAGAGCACTAGAACAAAAACTAATTGGACCAATGGAGGAGTCACATACCAAGGAACAATCTCCCCAAGCAGTTTTGTGAGAGGTGCTTTGAGCAAGGAGATCGAAAATCGCAGCAAAATGAGCTAGAACTCGTGCTTGAGCTGGATATTGGTGTTTGTGGGAGGAAGAAGAAGTGTGTGGGTGCAGGAATAAGTGGAGGGGGGCCACCATGGGCCCACGAGGCAGGGGGGGCACGCCCAAGGGGGTAGGGCGCGCCCTCCACCCTCGTGGCCAGGTGCTTGCCCCTCCTGCTGTGTTCTCAATGCCAGATATTCTCAAATATTCCAGAAAAAATCATATTCCATTTTCACGGCATTTGGAGAACTTTTATTTTCGGGGTATTTTTATATTGCACGGATAAATCAGAAAACAGAGAGGAAAATACTATTTTTACTATATTCCAACTAAATAACAGAAAGTAGAAGGAGGGTACAGAAGGTTGTGCCTTCTAATTTTATCCATCTCATGCTCATCAAAAAGGAATCCACTAACAAGGTTGATCAAGTCTTGTTAACAAACTCATTCCGAATAACATGAAACCGGAGAAATTTCGAATAACACTATGTTACCTCAACGGGGATATGCACATCCCCTATAATAAGAATATCATATTTCTTCTTGACAGTAGGAAGAGGAAATTCAAAACCTCCAAAAATAATCGATGGAATTTTTCCAATAGAATTGATACTGTGGACTTGAGGTTGTTTCCTCGGAAAGTGTATCGTATGCTCATTGCCATTAACATGAAAAGTGACATTGCCTTTGTTGCAATCAATAACAGCCCCTGCAGTATTCAAAAAGGGTCTTCCAAGAATAATAGACATACTATCGTCCTCGGGAATATCAAGAATAACAAAGTCCGTTAAAATAGTAACATTTGCAACCACAACAGGCACATCCTCACAAATACCGATAGGTATAGCAGTTGATTTATCGGCCATTTGCAAAGATATTTCACTAAGTGTCAACTTATTCAAATCAAGTCTACAATATAAAGAGAGAGGCATAACACTAACACCGGCTCCGAGATCACATAAAGCAGTTTTAACATAGTTTCTTTTAATGGAGCATGGTATAGTTGGTACTCCTGGATCTCCTAGTTTCTTTGGTATTCCACCCTTAAAAGTGTAATTAGCAAGCATGGTGGAAATTTCAGCTTCCGGTATCTTTCTTTTCTTTGTAACAATATCTTTCATGTACTTAGCATAGGGATTCATTTTGAGCATATCAGTTAAACGCATACGCAAAAAGATATGTCTAATCATTTCAGCAAAGCGCTCAAAATCCTCATCATCCTTTTTCTTGGATGGTTTGGGAGGAAAAGGCATGGGTTTCTGAACCCATGGTTCTCTTTCTTTACCATGTTTCCTAGCAACAAAGTCTCTCTTATCATAACATTGATTCTTTGATTGTGGGTTATCAAGATCAACAGCAGGTTCAATTTCTACATCATTATCATTAGTAGGTTGAGAATCATCATGAACATCATCATTAGATTCATGTTCATTACCAGATTGTGTTTCAACATCAGAAATAGATATATCATTTGGATTCTCAGGTGGTTCAGCAATAGGTTCACTAGAAGCATGCAAAGTCCTATCATTTTTCTTTTTCCTCCTTTTAGAAGGACTAGGTGCATCAATATTATTTCTCTGAGAATCTTGCTCAATTCTCTTAGGGTGGCCTTCAGGATACAAAGGTTCCCGAGTCATCTTACCAGTCCTAGTAGCCACTCTAACAGCATAATCATTTTTCTTACTATTCATTTCATTGAGCAAATCATTTTGAGCTTTAAGTACTTGTTCTACTTGAGTGGTAACCATAGAAGCATGTTTACTAATAAGTTTAAGTTCACCTTTAACATTAGCCATATAATCACCCAAGTGTTCAATCATATAAGCATTTTGTTTTAATTGTCTACCAAAATAAGCATTGAAATATTCTTGCTTAACCATAAAGTTATCAAACTCATCCAAACATTGGCTACCAATCTTAGTAGGAGCGATTTCAGCTTTATCATATCTATAGAGAGAGTTTACCTTTACTACCTGTGTCGGGTTATCAAGACCATGAGTTTCTTCAATAGGTAATGGATTAAGATCATATGTTTCTTCAACAGGCGGTAGATTTAGGCCATGTATTTCTTCAATAGGAGGTAAATTCCTAACATCTTCAGCTTTAATACCTTTTTCTTTCATAGATTTCTTTGCCTCTTGCATATCTTCAGGACTGAGAAATAGAACACCCCTCTTCTTCGGAGTTGGTTTAGGAATAGGCTCAGGAGCTAGCTCGGGAAGTGTCCAATTATTTTCATTTGTCAACATATTATTCAATAGAATTTCAGCTTCATCCGGTGTCCTTTCCCTGAAAACAGAACCACCACAACTATACAGGTAATCTCTGGAAGCATCTGTTAGTCCATTATAAAAGATATCAAGTATTTCATTTTTCTTGAGAGGATGATCAGGCAAAGCATTAAGTAACTTGATAAGCCTCCCCCAAGCTTGTGGGAGACTCTCTTCTTCAATTTGCACAAAATTATATATGTCCCTTAAAGCAGCTTGTTTCTTATGAGCAGGGAAATATTTAGCAGAGAAGTAATAAATCATATCCTGGGGACTACGCACACAACCAGGATCAAGAGAATTGAACCATATCTTAGCATCACCCTTTAATGAGAACGGAAATATTTTAAGGATATAGAAGTAGCGAGATCTCTCATCATTAGTGAACAGGGTGGCTATATCATTTAATTTAGTAAGATGTGCCACAACAGTTTCAGATTCATAGCCATGAAAAGGATCAGATTCAACCAAAGTAATTATATCAGGATCAACAGAGAATTCATAACCCTTATCAGTAACACAGATAGGTGAAGTAGCAAAGCAGGGTCAGGTTTCATTCTATCATTAAGAGATTGCTGCTTCCATTTAGCTAATAACCTCTTGAGTTCATATCTATCTTTGCAAGCTAAAATAGCTAAAGTAGCTTCTTTATCAAAAACATAACCCTCAGGAATAACAGGCAAGTCTTCATCATCACTTTCATCAATATAATCAGTTTCAATAATTTCTTTCTCTCTAACCCTAGCAATTTGTTCATCAAGAAATTCACCAAGTGGCACAGTAGTATCAAGCATAGAAGTAGTCTCATCATAAGTATCATGCATAGCAGAAGTGGCATCATCAATAACATGCGACATATCAGAACGAATAGCAGAGGCAGGTTTAGGTGTCGCAAGCTTACTCAAAACAGAAGGTGAATCAAGTGCAGAGCTAGATGGCAGTTCCTTACCTCCCCTCGTAGTTGAGGGATAAATTGTTGTCTTAGCGTCTTTCAAGTTCTTCATAGTGACCAGCATTTATAAATCCCAAGTGACTCAAAGAATAGAGCTATGCTCCCCGGCAACGGCGCCAGAAAATAGTCTTGATAACCCACAAGTATAGGGGATCGCAACAGTTTTCGAGGGTAGAGTATTCAACCCAATTTTATTGATTCGACACAAGGGGAGCCAAAGAATATTCTCAAGTATTAGCAACTGAGTTGTCAAATCAGCCACACCTGGATAACTTAGTATCTGTAGCAAAGTATTTAGTAGCAAGGTAATATGATAGTAGTGGTAACGGTAACAAAAGTAACGGTAGCAAAAGTAATATTTTTGGTGTTTTGTAGTGATTGTAACAGTAGCAACGGAAAAGTAAATAAGCGAAGAACAATATGTGAAAAGCTCGTAGGCATTGGATCGGTGATGGACAATTATGTCAGATGTAGTTCATCATGTAACAATCATAACATAGGGTGACACAGAACTAGCTCCAATTCATCAATGTAATGTAGGCATGTATTCCGAATATAGTCATACGTGCTTATGGAAAAGAACTTGCATGACATCTTTTGTCCTACCCTCCCGTGGCAGCGGGGTCCTAATGAAAACTAAGGGATATTAAGGCCTCCTTTTAATAGAGTACCGGAACAAAGCATTAACACATAGTGAATACATGAACTCCTCAAACTATGGTCATCACCGGGAATGGTCCCGATTATTGTCACTTCGGGGTTGCCGAATCATAACACATAGTAGGTGACTATAGACTTGCAAGAGGATCAAGAACTCACATATATTCATGAAAACATAATAGGTTCAGATCTGAAATCATGGCACTCGGGCCCTAGTGACAAGCATTAAGCATAGCAAAGTCATAGCAACATCAATCTCAGAACATAGTGGATACTAGGGATCAAACCCTAACAAATCTAACTCGATTATATGATAAATCTCATCCAACCCATCACCGTCCAGCAAGCCTATGATGGAATTACTCACGCACGGCGGTGAGCATCATGAAATTGGTGATGGAGGATGGTTGATGATGACGATGGCGACGGATTCCCCTCCCCGGAGCCCCGAACGGACTCCAGATCAGCCCTCCCGAGAGGTTTTAGGGCTTGGCGGCGGCTCCGTATCGTAAAACGCGATGAATCCTTCTTCTTGATTTTTTCTCCCCGAAAGCAAATATATAGAGTTGGAGTTGAGGTCGGAGGAGTTCCAGGGGGCCCACGAGGTAGGGGACGCGCCCTAGGGGGGCAGGCGCGCCCCCACCCTCGTGTCTAGGGTGTGGGCCCCCTCGTCTTCATCTTTTGCAAGGATTTTTTATTATTTCCAAATAGACGTTCAGTGGAGTTTCAGGTCATTCCGAGAACTTTTGTTTCTGCACATAAATAACACCATGGAAAGTCTCCTGAAAACAACGTCAGTCCGGGTTAGTTCCATTCCAATCATGCAAGTTAGAGTCCAAAACAAGGGCAAAAGTGTTTGGAAAAGTAGATACGACGGAGACGTATCACACACCCACTTAGTTTCTTTTGTTTTGCTTTCATATATTTATAGCTCTACTGCATCCGTTGCATGGGAATCCCTACTCCTTGCATTGACATCAATTGATGGGCATCTCCCTAGCCCGTTGATTAGCCGCGTCAATGTGAGACTTTCTCCTTTTTTGTCTTCTCCACACAACCCCCATTATTATATTCTATTCCACCCATAGTGCTATATCCATGGCTCACGCTCATGTATTGCGTGAAAGTTGAAAAGAGTTTGAGATTACTAAAGTGTGAAACAATTGCTTGGCTTGTCATCGGGGTTGTGCATGATGAGAGCATTCTTGTGTGACGAAAATGGAGCATGAGCAAACTATATGATTTTGTAGGGATGAACTTTCTTTGGCCATGTTATTTTGAGAAGACATAATTGCTTAGTTAGTATGCTTGAAGTATTATTATTTTTATGTCAATATTAAAATTTTATCTTGAATCTTTTCGATCTGAACATTCATGCCATAATTAAGAAAATTACATTGAAGAATATGCTAGTAGCATTCCACATCAAAAATTCTGTTTTTTATCATTTACCTACTCGAGGATGAGCAGGAATTAAGCTTGGGGATGCTTGATACGTCTCCAACGTATCTATAATTTTTGATTGCTGCATGCTATTATATATTCTATTTTGGATGTTTAATGGGCTATATTATACACTTTTAGATTATTTTTGGGACTAACCTATTAACCCAAGGCCCAGTGCAAATTGCTGTGATTTTGCCTATTTCAGTGTTTCGCAGAAAAGGAATACCAAACGGAGTCCAAACGGAATGAAACCTTCGAAAGCGTGATTTTTGGAACAAACGTGATCTAGAGGACTTGGAGTGTACGTCAAGCAATCAACAAGGAGGCCACGAGGCAGGGGGCGCACCTACCCCCTGGGCGCGCCCTCCACCCTCGTGGGCCCCTCGTGGCTCCACCGACCTACTTCTTCCTCCTATATATACCTACGTACCCCGAAACCATCCAGGAGCACCACGAAAACCTATTTCCACCGCCGCAACCTTCTGTACCCGTGAGATCCCATCTTGGGGCCTTTTCCAGTGCTCCGCCGGAGGGGGAATCGATCACGGAGGGCTTCTACATCAACACCATAGCCTCTCCGATGATCTGTGAGTAGTTTACCACTGACCTTCGGGTCCATAGTTATTAGCTAGATGGCTTCTTCTCTCTCTTTGGATCTCAATACAAAGTTCCCCTCGATCTTCTTGGAGTTCTATTCGATGCAACTCTTTTTGTGGTGTGTTTGTCGAGATCCGATGAATTGTGGGTTTATAATCAAGATTATCTATGAAAAATATTTGAATCTTCTCTGAATTCTTTTATGTATGATTGGTTATCTTTGCAAGTCTCTTCGAATTATCAGTTTGGTTTGTCCTACTAGATTGATCTTTCTTGCAATGGGAGAAGTGCTTAGCTTTGGGTTCAATCATGCGGTGCTCGATCCCAGTGACAGTAGGGGAACGACACGTATTGTATTGCTGCCATCGAGGATAAAAAGATGGGGTTTATATCATATTGCTTGAGTTTATCCCTCTACATCATGTCATCTTGCCTAATGCGTTACTCTGTTCTTATGAACTTAATACTCTAGATGCATGCTGGATAGCGGTCGATGTGTGGAGTAATAGTAGTAGATGCAGGCAGGAGTCGGTCTACTTGTTGCGGACGTGATGCCTATATACATGATCATGCCTAGATATTCTCATAATTATGCACTTTTCTATCAATTTCTCGACAGTAATTTGTTCACCCACCGTAATACTTATGCTATCTTGAGAGAAGCCACTAGTGAAACCTATGGCCCCCGGGTCTATCTTCCATCATATTAATCTCTCGTCAACAAGCTATTTCTGGCGCCGTTTATTTTGCAATCTTTACTTTTCATCCTTTATCATAAAAATACCAAAAATATTATCTTATCATCTCTATCAGATCTCACTTTTGCAAGTGGCCGTGAAGGGATTGACAACCCTTTATCGCGTTGGTTGCAAGGTTCTTATTTTTTCGTGTAGGCACGAGGGACTTGCGTGTGGCCTCCTACTGGATTGATACTTTGGTTCTCAAAAACTGAGGGAAATACTTACGCTACTTTGCTGCATCACCCTTTCCTCTTCAAGGGAATAACCAACGCATGCTCAAGAGGTAGCAAGAAGGATTTTTGGCGCCGTTGCCGGGGAGTCTACGCACAAGTCAAGACAACCAAGTACCCATCACAAACTCTTATCCCTCGCATTACATTATTTGCCATTTTCCTCTCGTTTTCCTCTCCCCCACTTCACCTTTGCCGTTTTCTTCGCCCTTCATCTGTTCGTCTTTTCATTTGCCTTGATGTCTTACTTGGCTCGTTTGCTTGTTTGGATGGAATAGTTGTGTATTTATTGCTAAACAGAGAACCTAAGATCTATGGATCCTCATCCTCTTGCCAATCTTTTTAAGAGATCCAATTATGATGAACCAATTTCTAGTGATTTGAGTGCACTAGATTATCTTTATGAGGTTTTGCTTGAAATTCGTGAATCTGAAAATTGTGATGAAGAAATTTATGAAGAGATTCACGATAGCTCCTTGAATAAAAAGCATGATTGCAATGATTCTCTTTATGTCAGTTGTGCTAATAATATGCAAAACCCTATGCTTGGGGATGCTAGTTTTGCTATGTCTACTACTTGTTGCAATGATCATGATTGGGGTGATTCTTCTTATGATCTTGAAAATTTATTTAAGCCCCATGATGAATATGAGATTGATAATGATGTTTGCAATATTATTGAAAGTGGGTTTGGAAGAGTGTCAACTTTAGATCCCACATATTTGGAGAATGTTCAATCTTATGGTATTTTTGATAAAAGTGGGTTTGGAGAGGTCATGACTTTAGCTAATGTTAATCCCACTATTTTGGAAGAGTGTCAACTTCGCATGCATGTGGATCGTGTTGAGAATATGTTATGTGATAGCTATTTTGTTGAATTTTCTTATGATCCTACATGTAATTATTATGAGAGAGGAAAATATGGTTGTAGAAATTTTCATGTTACTAAATCACCTCTCGTTATGTTGAGATTGTTATTGTTTCTTTCCGCTTCCTTGCATATGCTAGATTTTGCTTGCCTTGATAATTTGTTTACCTATAAGATGCCTATGCATAGGAAGTATGTTAGACTTAAATATGTTTGTCACATGTTTTATGATGCTCTCTTTGCGCTTCAATTCTTGTCTTTCATGCGAACATCATTAAAATTATCAATGCCTAGCTAAAAGGCTTTAAAGAAAAGCGTTTGTTGGGAGACAACCCAATATTTTTCCTTGCTGTTATGCAATAAATATTTGATCTAGCCTCTGGTTAAATGTGGTTTTATGTATTAATTAGTGTTTGTGCCAAGTTAAACCTATAGGATCTTCTTGGATGATAGTTATTTGATCTTGCTGAAAATTCCAGAAACTTTCTGCTCACGAAAACAATTAAAATACTGATTCCAATTGCAGTAGATCAATAAACAAATTATCTAGGTCGTCATATTTTGGTAGATTTTTCTGAGTTCCAGAAGTTTGCGTTTGATACAGATTACTACAGACTGTTCTGTTTTTGACAGATTCTATTTTTCGTGTGTTGTTTGCTTATTTTGATGAATCTATGGCTAGTAATGGAGTTTATGAACCATAGACAAGTTGGAATACAGTAGGTTTAACACCAATATAAATAAAGAATGATTTCATTACAGTACCTTAAAGTGGTGTTTTGTTTTCTTTCGCTAACAGAGCTCACGAGATTTTATGTTAAGTTTTGTGTTGTGAAGTTTTCAAGTTTTGGGTAAAGATTTGATGGATTATGGAACAAGGAGGGGAAAGAGCCTAAGCTTGGGGATGCCCAAGGCACCCCAAGGTAAATCCAAGGACACCAAAAAGCCTAAGCTTGGGGATGCCTCGGAAGGCATCCCCTCTTTTTTCTTCGTCCATCTGTAACTTTACTTGGAGCTATATTTTTATTCACCACATGATATGTGCTTTGCTTGGAGCGTCTTGTATGATTTGAGTCTTTGCTTTTTAGTCCACCACAATCATCCTTGCTGTACACACCTTTTGGGAGAGACACACATCAATCAGAATTTATTAGAATACTCTTTGTGCTTCACTTATATCTTTTGAGCTATATAGTTTTGCTCTAGTGCTTCACTTATATCTTTTAGAGCATGGCGGTGGTTTTATTTTATAGAAATATTTGATCTCTCATGCTTCACTTATATTATTTTGAGAGTCTTTTAGAACAGCATGGTAATTTGCTTTGGTTATAAAATAGGTCCTAATATGATAGGCATCCAAGATAAAAACTTTAAAGTGCTTTGAATACTAAGAGAAGTTTGATACTTGATGATTGTTTTGAGATATGGAGGTAGTGATATTAAAGTTGTGCTAGTTGATTAGTTGTCAATTTGAGAAATACTTGTGTTTAAGTTTGCAAGTCCCGTAGCATGCACGTATGGTAAACGTTGTGTAACAAATTTGAAACATGAGGTGTTCTTTGACTGTCTTCCTTATGAGTGGTGGTCGGGGACGAGCGGTGGTCTTTTCCTACCAATCTATCCCCCTAGGAGCATGCGCGTAGTGCTTGGTTTTTGATGACTTGTAGATTTTTGCAATAAGTATGTGAGTTCTTTATGACTAATGTTGAGTCCATGGATTATACGCACTTTCACCTTTCCATCATTGCTAGCCTCTTCGTACCGTGCATTGCCCTTTCTCACCTTGAGAGTCGGTGCAAACATCGCCGGTGCATCCAAACTCTGTGATACGATACGCTCTATCACACATAAACATCCTTATATCTTCCTCAAAACAGCCACCATACCTACCTATTATGGCATTTCCATAGCCATTCCGAGATATATTGCCATGCAACTTTCCACCATTCCGTTTATTATGACACGCTTCATCATTGTCATATTGCCTTGCATGATCATGTAGTTGACATCGTACTTGTGGCAAAGCCACCATGCATATTATTTCATACATGTCACTCTTGATTCATTGCCCATCCCGGTACACCACCGGAGGCATTCATATAGAGTCATATTTTGTTCTAGTATCGAGTTGTAATCATTGAGTTGTAAATGAATGGAAGTGTGATGATCATCATTAATAGAGCATTGTCCCAAATAAAAAAAGGAAAAAAAGAGAAAGGCCAAAAAAAGGAAGCCCCCCCCCCAAAAAGGAGAAATAAAAAGGGACAATGCTACTATCCTTTTTTCCACAGTTGTGCTTCAAAGTAGCACCATGATCTTTATGATAGAGAGTCTCTTCTTTTGTCACTTTCATATACTAGTGGGAATTTTTAATTATAGAACTTGGCTTGTATATTCCAACAATGGGCTTCCTCAAATGCCCTAGTTCTTCGTGAGCAAGCAAGTTGGATGCACACCCACTTAGTTTCTTTTGTTGAGCTTTCATATGTTTATAGCTCTAGTGCATCCGTTGCATGGGAATCCCTACTCCTTGCATTGACATCAATTTATGGGCATCTCCCTAGCCCGTTGATTAGCCGCGTCAATGTGAGACTTTCTCCTTTTTTGTCTTCTCCACACAACCCCCATTATTATATTCTATTCCACCCATAGTGCTATATCCATGGCTCATGCTCATGTATTGCGTGAAAGTTGAAAAAAGTTTGAGATTACTAAAGTATGAAACAATTGCTTGGCTTGTCATCGGGGTTGTGCATGATGAGAGCATTCTTGTGTGACGAAAATGGAGCATGAGCAAACTATATGATTTTGTAGGGATGAACTTTCTTTGGCCATGTTATTTTGAGAAGACATAATTGCTTAGTTAGTATGCTTGAAGTATTATTATTTTTATGTCAATATTAAAATTTTATCTTGAATCTTTTGGATCTGAACATTCATGCCACAATTAAGAAAATTACATTGAAGAATATGCTAGTAGCATTCCACATCAAAAATTCTATTTTTTATCATTTACCTACTCGAGGATGAGCAGGAATTAAGCTTGGGGATGCTTGATACGTCTCCAACGTATCTATAATTTTTGATTGCTCCATGCTATTATATATTCTATTTTGGATGTTTAATGGGCTTTATTATACACTTTTATATTATTTTTGGGACTAACCTATTAACCCAAGGCCCAGTGCAAATTGCTGTGTTTTTGCCTATTTTAGTGTTTCGCAGAAAAGGAATATCAAACGGAGTCCAAACGGAATGAAACCTTCGAAAGCGTGATTTTTGGAACAAACGTGATCTAGAGGACTTGCAGTGGACATCAAGCAATCAATGAGGAGGCCACGAGGCAGGGGCGTGGCTACCCCCTGGGCACGCCCTCCACCCTCGTGGGCCCTCGTGGATCCACCGACCTACTTCTTCCTCCTATATATACCTACGTACCCCGAAACCATCCAGGAGCACCACGAAAACCTATTTGCACAGCCGCAACCTTCTGTACCCGTGAGATCCCATCTTGGGGCCTTTTCCGGCGCTCCGCCGGAGGGGGAATCGATCACGGAGGGCTTCTACATCAACACCATAGCCTCTCCGATGATGTGTGAGTAGTTTGCCACTGACCTTCGGGTCCATAGTTATTAGCTAGATGGCTTCTTCTCTCTCTTTGGATCTCAATACAAAGTTCTCCTTGATCTTCTTGGAGTTCTATTCGATGTAACTCTTTTTGCGGTGTGTTTGTCGAGATCCGATGAATTGTGAGTTTATGATCAAGATTATCTATGAACAATATTTGAATCTTCTCTGAATTCTTTTATGTATGATTGGTTATCTTTGCAAGTCTCTTCGAATTATTAGTTTGGTTTGGCCTACTAGATAGATCTTTCTTGCAATGGGAGAAGTGCTTAGCTTTGGGTTCAATCATGCGGTGCTCGATCCCAGTGACAGTAGGGGAAACGACATGTATTGTATTGTTGCCATCGAGGATAAAGGATGGGGTTTATATCATATTGCTTGAGTTTATCCCTCTACATCATGTCATCTTGCCTAATGCGTTACTCTGTTCTGATGAACTTAATACTCTAGATGCATGCTGGATAGTGGACGATGTGTGGAGTAATAGTAGTAGATGCAGGCAGGAGTCGGTCTACTTTTTGCGGACGTGATGCCTATATACATGATCATGCCTAGATATTCTCATAATTATGCACTTTTCTATCAATTGCTCGATAGTAATTTGTTCACCCACCGTAATACTTATGCTATCTTGAGAGAAGCCACTAGTGAAACCTATGGCCCCCGGGTATATCTTCCATCATATTAATCTCTCGTCAACAAGCTATTTCTGGCGCCGTTTATTTTGCAATCTTTACTTTTCATCCTTTATCATAAAAATACCAAAAATATTATCTTATCATCTCTATCAGATCTCACTTTTGCAAGTGGCCGCGAAGGGATTGACAACCTCTTTATCGCGTTGGTTGCAAGGTTCTTATTTGTTTGTGTAGGCATGAGGGACTTGCGTGTGGCCTCCTACTGGATTGATACCTTGGTTCTCAAAAACTGAGGGAAATACTTACACTACTTTGTAGCATCAACCTTTCCTCTTCAAGGAAAAAACCAACGCATGCTCAAGAGGTAGCAATGATGAGCCTAGATTCCGCGAAATGGCTTAAGGCCATGAAATCTGAGATAGGATCCATGTATGAGAACAAAGTATGGACTTTGATTGACTTGCCTGATGATCGGCGACCATTGAGAATAAATGGATCTTCGAGAGGAAGACGGACGATGATGGTAGTATTACTATCTACAAAGCTCGAATTGTCGCAAAGATGTTTTTGACAAGTTCAAGGTGTTGACTACGATGAGATTTTCTCACTTGTATTGATGCTTAAAAATCTGTCCGAATCGTGTTAGCAATTGCCGCATTTTATGAAATTTGACAAATGGATGACAAACCTGCATTCCTTAATGGATTTCTTAAAGAAGAGTTGTATATGATGCAACAAGAAGGTTTTGTCTATCCTAAAGGTGCTAACAAAGTGTGCGAAGCTCCAGCGATCCATCTATGGACTGGTGCAAGCATCTCGGAGTTGGAATATACACTTTGCTGAGTTGATCAAAGCATATAGTTTTATACAGACTTGCGGTGAAGCCTGTATTTACAAGAAAGTGAGTGGGAGCACTACAACCTTTCTTATAAGTATATGTGAATGACATATTGTTGATCAGAAATGATGTAGAATTTTCTGGAAAGCATAAAGGAATGTTTGAAAGGAGTTTTTCAAAGAAAGACCTCGGTGAAGCTACTTACATATTGAGCATCAAGATCTATAGAGATAGATCAAGACGCTTGATAAGTTTTTTCAATGATTACATACCTTGACAAGTTTTTGAAGTAGTTCAAAATGGAACTGTCAAAGAAGGAGTTCTTTCCTGTGTTGCAAGGTGTGAAGTTGAGTAAGACTCAAAGCCCGACCACGGCAGAAGATAGAGAGAGAATGAAAGTCACTCCCTATGCCTCAGCCATAGGTTCTATAAAGTATGCCATGCTATATACCAGACCTATTGTATACCCTGCCCTGAGTTTGGCAAGGGAGTACAATAGTGATCCATGAGTAGATCACTGCGGTCAAAATTATCCTTAGTGGAATAAGGAGATATTTCTCGGTTATGGAGGAGATAAAGAGTTCGTCGTAAAGAGTTACGCCGATGCAAGCTTTGACACCGATCCGGATGACTCTGAGTCTCGATATGGATACATATTAAATGTGGGAGCATTTAGCTAGAGTAGCTCCATGCAGAGCATTGTAGACATAGAAAATTTGCAAAATACATACGGCTCTGAATGTGACAGACCCATTGACTAAACCTCTCTTACAAGCAAAACATGATCACACCTTAGTACTCTTTGGGTGTTAATCACATGGCGACGTGAACTAGATTATTGACTCTAGTAAATCCTTTGGGTATTGTCACATGGCGACGTGAACTAGATTATTGACTCTAGTAAATCCTTTGGGTATTGTCACATGGCGCTGTGAACTATAGAGTGTTAAATCACATGACGATGTGAACTATTGGTGTTAAATCACATGGCGATGTGAACTGGATTATTGACTCTAGTGCAAGTGGGAGACTGAAGGAAATATGCCCTAGAGGCAATAATAAAGTTGTTATTTATGTTTCCTTATATCATGATAAATGTTTATTATTCATGCTAGAATTGTATTAACCGGAAACTTAGTACATGTGTGAATACATAGACAAACAGAGTGTCACTAGTATGCCTCTACTTGACTAGCTCATTAATCAAAGATGGTTAAGTTTCCTAACCATAGACATGAGTTGTCATTTGATGAACGGGATCACATCATTAGAGAATGATGTGATTGACAAGACCCATCCGTTAGCTTAGCACGATGATCGTTTAGTTTGTTGCTATTGCTTTCTTCATGACTTATACATGTTCCTATGACTATGGGATTATGCAACTCCCGAATACCGGAGGAACACTTAGTGTGCTATCAAACGTCGCAACGTTACTGGGTGATTATAAAGATGCTCTACAGGTGTCTCCGATGGTGTTTGTTGAGTTGGCATAGATCGAGATTAGGATTTGTCACTCCGATTGTCGGAGAGGTATCTCTGGGCCCTCTCGGTAATGCACATCACTATAAGCCTTGCAAGCAATGTGACTAATGAGTTAGTTACGGGATGATGCATTATGGAACGAGTAAAGAGACTTGCCGGTAACGAGATTGAACTAGGTATTGAGATAACGACGATCAAATCTCGGGCAAGTAACATACCGATGACAAAGGGAACAACGTATGTTGTTATGCGGTTTGACCAATAAAGATCTTCATAGAATATGTGAGAGCCAATATGAGCATCCAGGTTCCGCTATTGGTTATTGACCGGAGATGAGTCTCGGTCATGTCTACATAGTTCTCGAACCCGTAGGGTCTGCACGCTTAACTTTTGATGACGATCGGTATTATGAGTTTATGTGTTTTGATGTACCGAAGGTTGTTCGGAGTCACGGATGTGATCATGGACATGACGAGGAGTCTCGAAATGGTCGAGACATAAAGATTGACATATTGGAAGGTTATGTTTGGACACCGGAAAGGTTTCAGATGAGTTCGGGCATTTTCCGGAGTACCGGGAGGTTACCGGAACCCCCCCCCAAAGGGAGTTAATGGGCCTTAATGGGCTCTAGTGGAAGAGAAGAGGAGGCAGCCAAGTGGGAGCCCCCCCAAGCCCAATCCGAATTGGGGAGGGGGCCGGCCCCCCTTTCCTTCTCTCCCTCTTCCCTTCCTTCCCCCTCCTAGTTGGACTAGGAAAGGGAGGAAACCTACTCCTAGTAGGAGTAGGAATCCCCCCTTGGGGCGCGCCATAGGAGGCCGGCCTTCCCCTCCTCCACTCCTTTATATACGGGGAGGGCGGCACCCCATAGACACACAAGTTGATTGTTTAACCGTGTGCGGTGCCCCCCTCCATAGATTTCCACCTCGGTCATATCGTTGTAGTGCTTAGGTGAAGCCCTGTGTCAGTAATCACCGTCATCACGCCGTCGTGCTGACGAAACTCTCCCTCGGCACTCAGCTGGATCAAGAGTTCGAGGGACGTCACCGAGCTGAACGTGTGCAGATCGCGGAGGTGCCGTGCGTTCAGTACTTGATCGGTTGGATCGCGAAGACGTTCGACTACATCAACCGCGTTGCTTAACGCTTCCGCTTTCGGTCTACGAGGGTACGTGGACACACTCTCCCACTCGTTGCTACGCATCACATAGATAGATCTTGCGTGATCGTAGGTAAAATTTTTGAAATACTGCGTTCCCCAACAGTCGGGGGGTCTCCGAGTCATCCACGAGGCAGAGGGCGCGCCCTCCACCCTCGTGGATGGCTCGGGACTCTTATGGCCCAACTCTTTTTACTTCGGGGGCTTCTTTTGGTCCATAAAAAATCCACAAAAATTGGCAGGTCAATTGGACTCCGTTTGGTATTCCTTTTCTATAAAACTCACAAACAAGGAAAAAACAGAAACTGGCACTGGGCTCTAGGTTAATAGGTTAGTCCCAAAAATCACATAAAATAGCATATAAATGCATATAAAACATCCAAGATGGATAATATAATAGCATGGAACAATCAAAAATTATAGATACGTTGGAGACGTATCAAGCATCCCCAAGCTTAATTCCTGCTCGTCCTCGAGTAGGTAAATGATAAAAACAGAATTTTTGATGTGGAATGCTACCTGTCGGTGTCAAAACCGGCGGATCTCGGGTAGGGAGTCCCGAACTGTGCGTCTAGGATCGATGGTTACAGGAGACAGGGGACACGATGTTTACCCAGGTTCGGGCCCTCTCTATGGAGGTAACACCCTACTTCCTGCTTGATTGATCTTGATGAATATGAGTGTTACAAGAGTTGATCTACCACGAGATCGTAATGGCTAAACCCTAGAAGTCTAGCCTATATGACTATGGTAATGAGTATATCCTTTCCGGACTACACCCTCCGGTTATATAGACACCGGGGGGATCTAGGGTTACATAAGTCGGTTACATAGGAAGGAATCTTTATAGTTGATCGCCAAGCTTGCCTTCCACGCCAAGGAGAGTCCAATCCGGACACGGGTAGAGTCTTCGGCCTTCATGTCTTCACAGCCCACCAGTCCGGCCCATGGATAACAGGCCGGACGCCCGAGGACCCCTTAGTCCAGGACTCCCTCAGTAGCCCCTGAACCTGGCTTCAATGACGAGGAGTCCGGCGCGCAGATTGTCTTCGGCATTGCAAGGCGGGTTCCCCTTTTCGAACTCCAAGATAGTCTTCAGATGTAATGATTGTATCCAGGCCTGTATACACAATTACAGAGGATATAATATTTCACGAGTCCAATCCGCTGACAGCCTTTTTGTAATATGACATCACGCCTGCTCGGTCATTATTTTTGAACCGTTAGCTAGCCCGTCGCCCCACGTCTCGAGACGTGGTTTTATTGGCATGTCTTATCCAAGCGGAGATCGTGTCTTCCCTTTTTTAAGGGATTCTTATCAGCCTGGACGTGGGTAACCCAACCGTCGCGTGGGCACAACTCCTTGGGAATGAGTAAGTTTTGAGGCCCAGGAGGAGACGTTCGATATTCGTGGCCTTTATATAGGGGTACAGACCCGTCTTTTTCTTTCACGCTTGCTTCCTCCTCAACCCTTGCTACCTCGAGTTCCAACACCCGGGTTTCAATCGCCATAAACTCCAATCATGTCCGGATCCAGCCGTCAAGGCCGGTGGGTGGGTTCCTCTGTCACGGAGGGAGACATTGCAAAGCTTCGGGCGGTGAGGTATCTGACCGCGGAAATCCTTCATCGGCTTCCTGCTGAGGGACAGGTTATTCCCACCCCCAGATCTGGCGAGAGGGTCGTGTTCGTGTCCCACTTCCTCCGCGGGTTAGGGTTTGCACTTAACCCCTTCGTCCGAGGGCTCATGTTCTATTACGGGCTAGATTTTCACGATCTGGCCCCGGACTCTATTCTTCTTATCTCGGCATTTATCGTCACGTGCGAAGCCTTCCTCCGAACTCCTCCACACTTCGGCTTGTGGATCAAGACCTTCGGTGTGAAGCCGCAAGTGATAGAGGGGGAGCAAGCTGAGTGCGGTGGTGCTATCGTGAGCAAGCTTGCCAACGCTGTTTGGCAGAAAGGAACCTTCGCCAAATCTTCTGATTTATGGCAGCAGGGGTGGTTCTATATTACCGAGCCCCGCGGCTCCAAGTGGGCAGTTGCGCCTGCATTTCAATCCAGCCCCCCAATTCAGCTTGCATCATGGATCAATAAGGGGTTGGACTGGGGATCAACGGATGAGGTGCGAACTCTGCAAAGTCGCATCCGAAGCCTCATTGAGAGGGACATCAATATCGTCAATGTTGTGCAAGTAATGCTAGTCCGTCGGACCCTGCCGTGCCAGCGACGGCCTCTCCGCCTGTGGGAGTTTAATCCAGAAGGGTCGCGGACTCTTCAGCACTTCTTCGGCACTACGCATGAAGGAATGTGGAGATTATTCTTCGGGAAACGAAGGCAATGGCCGGACACCACCGAAGATGTCGGCCTAGACTGTAATCATCCGGATACCCCGGTAAGTACCCGTTTACCGAATACCTCATAATCAGATACCCAGTGGAAAAATATTGACCGAATCATCCTTTTCAGGGCTGGATAAAGAAGGTGGAACGGATTAGGTGTCCGGTCCCCTTCCCGAAGACTCGGCTAATCCCGTGCTAACAAGGATGCTGGCCTTGGCACCATATCAGGCGCTGGCAAGGGAGGTCAAAGAGGAGAGCGAAAAGACCCAGGATGACCTTTGTTTCGGAAGTAAGTCGGATACTGAGTCTGGAGAAATCGACCTTTCCTCGCCTAAAGATAGAGGCGAAAGAGGAGCCAACATCCCTTCTCCGAGTAGGAGGAAAAGGGCCGCCTCCGAAAGTTGGGAGGGGCGATCCCCCAAAAGGGGCAAGATGCCACCGTTGAGCGGCTTGGGTTTGGAAAGCGACGCCATTGAACAGCTCCAACAAGGGGACAAGCCCTCGGCCAAACCGTAAGTGAATCCGGAATACTTTGATAGCGTCCCACTCCTTTGCCGTTACTGAAGATATACGTAACGCGTCTGTGCATTTTTACAGGTCGATGCAGAGTGCTTCTGGGCAATCCTCTTCTTTGAGAGGTCTCGTCCCAGAGATGATGGAGAGCGAGACGCCTCCCCCAACCTCCTCACCCAATAAGGCGGACGACTCTGAAGTGTCGTCGCGGAGGGTTCTTCTTGATCAACAAGTTACGCAGGGGATAAAAGAGGCAGTACCCGAAGGTGGATCTCCGACCGTCCAAGATTCTGGAGCGGATAATAAAGGCCCCGGACTGTTTGGCTCGCAGCCGACGGTGATTCTGGAGACGGGTGGACAGATTCCTTCAAAGGATGGTGGTGCTCCTAGAGCGGCTTTCGGGGACCCAGAGGCTCCGGATATATTGCGGGACATGTTGCGAAAAGCATCTGTCTCGGGAGAGCAGCGTACCTTGATGGGTACAGTGGTTGAGAAGATTTTGTCCGCAAAGAGCGGATTGAATGAAGCTTTCATGAGCCTGCTAAAAGGCTTCGAGGTTTGTGATATAATATTTTCAGTTATGTTTTATTTGCAAAGATGCACCTGAGTATAGGTAGTAGCCCCTGAGACTTGGGTTGGCTTCCACTGGGAAGCGAATCGGAGGATCAAAAATTTATTCAAGGAATTAATCTGATGAAGTTGAACACAGGCTGCTTCCCCCGTGGCTACTTCCTGGACTATGGATATTGCCGAACTCCAGCGGAAGCTTGACGTAGCAGGGGATGACCTTGCATTAATGAACATGCGTCTTGACGAGTCGCAAGGTATGTATTTGGGGCAATCCCCATACCTTTTTGTGGTATAAGCATGATGCTAAGATTTATATGCTGGAATATGTGTGGCTGCAGATGGTGCTGCCACCGTTGAAGTACTTCGAGCGGAGCTGGCCCGGGCCAAGGAGCAGGCCCGATGTAGCAAGGCGGCTGCCGAAAAGGCATCGGGTGAGTTAAAAGCCGAACAAGCTGCACGGCGCCAGGACGAGGAGAAGGTATCCACGATGGCGCTTGAACCGGAAAATGCTACTAGCCGCTGTGAATTTCTGGAGAAGGAGAATGAAGCCAAAATGGCTGAACTGAACAAGGCCTTACAAGAGGCGAGAGAGGCGCGGTCGGAATCCAGAGCAACTCGTGAGGAGATCCGGCAAGCTGGGGAGATTGCGGCTGGGAAACCCTTTCTGCTACAGACTAAGTTCGGCGATCCGAACTATGCTCAGCTTGACCGAGTGTGGAGTTTTCCGGACGAGTTTTTAGACTTGCCGAAGAGTTCTTCCAATGCGGCGCAGTATTATCAAGCGCGAGAGGGGTACGCAACGGAGAAGCTTTTCTGGTCACAGTTTGGCGCATCAAAGCGCCCTCTGTTGCTGAATGAGCAGATGTCTCAATGGGCCGAGCTTCATAGGATATCCAGCGCTGCCATGAAAAACGTCATAATCCGGTTGTGGCCGACCGAGCCTGTTCCGAAGAGCTACTTCAGTTTGGTGCAAAGGCTTGGCGACGTGGTGCCGCGTATCGATGCTATGAAGCGGTCGACGTGCATTGAGGGTGCACGGATGGCTTTTTCCCGAGTCAAGACATTCTGGGGGAAGATGAAGGCCATCGATGTTGCGGCGAAGAGTCCACCCAAGGGCAAGGACCGTCCTGAACCGGAGCACTATTTTGAAGACGTCCTAGAGGCTGCCCGCTTGATAGAGGGTCAGTGCTTGAAAGACATAATGTTCGAGTGAGGTGTATGAGAATTGTAATAGACAATTTTATAGTTTTGCTCGAAAGCTTGTATTCCTCCTATGCGGCCATTTTAATATAATCTGAAAGTTTTCCAGTCATCGGCTTCAGCCCCCTCGTAGGAAGTACGGGGGTGTTCGGAAAAGCATTTAATCACTCTTTATCCAACGTCTTGGTCCATGAAGGAGGTGACAATGCGGCAAACCAGGCAATCGGAATATAGGGCGTTAACACTTTCACTTAGCCATAGGAGTTTTATGGTGGGGCTACGACATAGCCCCTGGTATGTATGCGGCATATGGTGCCTTACATATTTGATCTGAAAAAGATCCCTCGTGTGACACGGAGAATCGCTAAAGATTCCATAAGTCATCAAGTGGTTGACCAGCTCTCGCCGCATCATGACAGTCAGTTTTCGGCTTTCTCTACTGAGGTGCTCATCCGGTTTAGACCAGGGCACAATCGCAGTAGTTCTCCATTTACTACCCTAGCCGATAGAGCGGAACGTAGGGTAGCAAGCACAGGAGCCGGGCAACCCAACTATTGACCCAAGACAATGATTCGGAGCTGATGCATATAAGGCCAAAGTTGCGACGCCGAAGTACGCTATAGAGCTGTTTGGGCTTTTGCTGGCAACTCATTTGTTCCCATACCGAGCCCCTGGCAGGTTATGCCAAGGCATATCTGTGAGACAACTGGGGGAGCCGTATTCAGTGGCGAAACAACACGAATGATTAATTCGGATACTGTTTACTGGGAGCTGAGCGATATGCCAATGATTACTTATTATATATATATAAGCCATCCTCCCGGCTATTTGACATGCTCGGGGTCGAAGGCGGAGGAACAGGCATAGTACAGGCTCAAAATAGAGAGTGCGGTCTACAAAAAGTTATTTTGGACCTCCTGTCGCACGTCTGTGCCGCCAGTCCTCGGCGGGGGGAATCCTTGATGGAAATAGCCCCTTAGGTGAGTGGACGGATCCGGACTCCGATAGCGCCAGTTTCAGATGTTTGTCCTCTTCGTCACCTGTTTTTAAGGGATAGTGAAGTAAGAAATAAAAAGAAAATGGATAAAAAAGTTACGGGGGTGCTTGCAGGCTTGTCCGTAGTGTGCTTCCGCCAATGCCCATGGTATCTTGAGTGCGTCATGATGTATGCGCGGCACAAATTTTGCAGGTGTACGAGGTGGGCGGCGGAAGCCAGACTGCTATTTTCGCTCCGGGAGTAGTAGATCCTCGGGTGGAAATTGCTTCTCGCCCCCGGTATTTCGTTGGTGAACCTCTCCATCGTCCCTGTCGCCTGGCGGCCTCTTCCCCTTGTGTTCGGTGTTGAGCTTGCCGGCCTGTTTAAAGACCCAGCAGTTTCTATTGGTATGATTAGCTGGTTTATCGGGGTGGCCATGAATCTGGCAGGGTCGGTCCAATATCTTGTCTAGGTTGGATGGTTCGTCTTGGTTTGCCTTGAATGGCTTCTTCCGTTGACCGAGCTTGGGGTTGCTGAATCCGGCGTTGACCGCTGTGTCGCGTGATCTTTCATCATCATTGCGACTGTTGTGTTTGCTTCGTCGTGGCTTGCCGTTGCCATCTCGGATTTCGGAAGTGCCCGGGTCGATGGCGATGTTGCTTCTACGAGCGAGCCAGTTGTCTTCTCCCGCGCAAAAGCGGGTCATTAGAGAAGTAAGGGCTGTCATGGATTTAGGTCCTTCTTGTCCGAGGTGGCATGCTAGCCATTCGTCCCGGAAGCTGTGTCACCTCAACTATCCGCGGGTATGATTATACGATATGCATCACACAACCTCAGATTCATCTATTCAACCAACACAAAGAACTTCAAAGAGTGCCCCAAAGTTTCTACCGGAGAGTCAAGATGAAAGCGTGTGCCAACCCCTATGCACAGATTCCCAAGGTCACGGAACCCGCAAGCTGATCACCAAAACATACATCAAGTGAATCAATAGAATACCCCATTGTCACCACGGGTATCCCACGCAAGACATACATCAAGTGTTCTCAAATCCTTAAAGACTCAATCTGATAAGATACTTCGTAGGGAAAACTCAATCCATTACAAGAGAGTAGAGGGGAAGAAACATCATAAGATCCAACTATAGTAGCAAAGCTCGCGGTACATCAAGATCGTGCCAAATCAAGAACACGAGAGAGAGAGAGATCAAACACATAGCTACCGGTACATACCATCGGCCTCGAGGGTGAACTACTCCCTCCTCGTCATGTAGAGTGCCGGGATGATGAAGATGGCCACCGGTGAGGATTCCCCCTCCGGCAGGGTGCCAGAACAGGGTCCCGATTGGTTTTTGGTGGCTATAGAGGCTTGCGGCGGCGGAACTCCCGATCTAGGTTTCTTCTCGGGGGTTTATGTATTTATAGGAATTTTTGGCGTCGGGGACAAGTCAGGGGGGTCTCCGAGTCATCCACGAGGCAGGGGGCGCACCTAGGGGGGTAGGGCGCGCCCTCCACCCTCGTGGATGGCTCGGGACTCTTCTGGCCCAACTCTTTTACTTCGGGGGCTTCTTTTGGTCCATAAAAAATCCACAAAAATTGGCAGGTCAATTGGACTCCGTTTGGTATTCCTTCTCTATAAAACTCAAAAACAAGGAAAAACAGAAATTGGCACTGGGCTCTAGGTTAATAGGTTAGTCCCAAAAATCATATAAAATAGCATATAAATGCATATAAAACATCCAAGATGGATAATATAATAGCATGGAACAATCAAAAATTATAGATACGTTGGAGACGTATCAGTGCCCATTGTTGTTGCAAATGTTACTATCTTAATAGACTTTGTTATACTTGAGATGCCCGAGGACGACAACGTGTCGATTATCCTTGGTATAACCTTTTTGAATACTGTAGGGGCTGTTATTGATTGCAATAAAAGCAAAGTCACTTTTCATATCAATGGCAATGAGCATATGATGCACTTTCCGAAGAAAAATTTCAAGTGAATGGTATTAATGTTATTGAAAGATCTCCGACAATTACTATTGGAAGATTTCAACTCCCTTTACCTACTGCCAAAAAGAAATATGACATACTTATTTTTTGGGACATGCATATCCCCGTTGAGGTAACTTAGTGTTTAACGAAAGTTCTTCGGTTTCATGCTAACTGAAAGTGGTTGTTAATAAGACTTGATCAACCTTATTAATGGATCATTTTTGAGAGGTATTAAGTCGATGAATTTAGTAAGCACAACTTTTTGTCCTTACCTTTTGTTTTCTGTTTTTCTTAGTTAAATAAAACAAAATGCCATGTTTATCCTGTTTTCTGGATTTTTCGTGCAATAAAAATGACCCAAAAATAAAAGTGCTCAGGATGCCCTGAAATTTTAACACGATTTTTTCTGAATATTTTAGAATTTCTAGTACAAATAACATCAGAGGGGGTGCCCCTGGTGCCCACAAGACACCAGGGCGTGCCAGCCACCCCAGGCACGCCCTGGTGGGTGGTGGGCCCCATGTGGGTCCCTCACTTATCTATTTAGCCCATGTCATCTCCTACCTCCTAAAAAATCACCATAGCTCTCTCTCTCTCTCTCTCTCTCTCTCTCTCTCTCTCGTGTTCTTGCTCTCAAACCCGCGGATTTCGATCTCTTTGCTAAAAGCACCATTTCCGAAACTGTTTTGGGGGATTGCTGCTTGGTATGTGACTCCTCCATTGCTCCAATTAGTTTTTGCTTTAGTGGTTTGTATTTTTAATAATTAGCTACTCTTGGTGCTGCTGTAAATGGGCTTGCATGTTGAATTCTTGGAGTTCCAAGTAGTTTGAATGCCTGATATGGCCTCTAGGCATCCTTATGAGTAGTTGCTATCAATCTTGTGAAGTTTTGTTGACAAAAAATTTGTGGACTAAATTTTCAGAATTTTATTTATCGGAATAAGAAGAGTATCTTCAGGAAGTTTTCCTCCAAAAAGAATGCCAAGGGAGTCATTGGGGAATCATCGGACAATGACCTCAACACTCCAAGAATGGCAGAGGTGCAGTCGTGCGAATGGCCACATAATTCCTTCATGGATGAGGTCGGGATCCATCAAGAGTTTGCCCAATTCGTTGCAAATGCCGGGCTGACCGACTTCCTCGCATATGAGTGTGACCAACACCACCTTCTCACGAATTCCTTTGTGCATAATTTTCAATTCTTAAGTAGGAACAATCCACCTAAGGTGCGTTTTAATTTATATGCTGAAACCCATCAGATACCGCTCACTGACTTTTGTGACATATGTTTGATCCCCTCTGATGGGGAATTAAGGGAGCCTAGACTGGCAGAGTTTGAGGACTTTCTCCTCACTTTGACAGTGGGGGATGAGAGAGGCGTGTCGAACGCCACCGCTGCTAGTTTGCAGTTTCCTTCTGTGCATTACTTTGTTTTATTCATTGTGAAGTGTTTAACTACTAGGGAGAAGGTCGGCGCACTCAGTGCCCCCGACCTCGCTATTTTACGACGTGCACTACACAATGATCACACCTTTAGCCTAGGGTCTATCATTGCACATCGTCTGCACCTTAACAGAACTAAGGGCAAAATTTATGCTGGTATTTATGCCACTCGCTTAGCGAGTCATTTTAATGTTCAGATATGCCAACATGATTATCCTTTGTCCCAAGTTTATCTAGATCACCACGCGATGGAGGACCACCAGTTTATTGATGCTGTCGATTCTTTTCATAACATTCGTTACAACTTAGTTTTCAGTGTCGATACTTGTGATGTTATCCCATTGACTGCACCTGCTTTGTTTGATTCTATTGCCGGGGGCGATACAGGGTCATGCCCGAGGACATTATTGACTACCGGAACAACCAGGCGGCAGCAGAGGAGGAGCCCCAGGATTGGAACGCCCATGTGCCGCCACCACAGAACTACTACATGGGACCAAATGGCTACTAGGGGTGGTGATTACCAAACTGTTGGGGATCGTAGCAGAAATTTAAAATTTTCTACGCATCACCAAGATCAATCTATGGAGTCATCTAGCAACGAGAGAGAGGAGTGCATCTACATACCCTTGTAGATCGCGAGCGGAAGCGTTCAAGTGAACGGGGTTGATGGAGTCGTACTCGTCGTGATCCAAATCACCGATGACCGAGCGCCGAACGGATGGCACCTCCGCGTTCAACACACGTACGGAGCAGCGACGTCTCCTCCTTCTTGATCCAGCAAGGGGGAAGGAGAGGTTGATGGAGATCCAGCAGCACGACGGCGTGGTGGTGGAAGTAGCGGGGATCTCGGCAGGGCTTCGCCAAGCTCAGCGAGAGGGAGAGGTGTCACGGGAGGGAGAGGGAGGCGCCAGGGGCTGTGGTGCGGCTTCCCTCCCTCCCCCCTCCTATATATAGGCCTCCTGGGGGGCGCCGGCCCTGGGAGATCTGATATCCAGGGGGCAGCGGCCAAGGGGTGGCTTCCCCCCCCCAAGCCAAGTGGGGGGCGCCCCCACCCCTAGGGTTTCCAACCCTAGGCGCAGGGGAGGCCCAAAAGGGGGGTTCCCCTCCCACTTCAGCCCATGGGGCCCTCCGGGATAGGTGGCCCCACCCGGTGGACCCCCAGGACCCCTCCGGTGGTCCCGGTACAATACCGGTGACCCCCGAAACTTTCCCGGTGGCCGAAACTGGACTTCCTATATATAATTCTTCACCTCCGGACCATTCCGGAACTCCTCGTGACGTTCGGGATCTCATCCGGGACTCCGAACAACTTTCAGATTTCTGCATACTATTATCTCTACAACCCTAGCGTCACCGAACCTTAAGTGTGTAGACCCTACGGGTTCGGGAGACATGCAGACATGACCGAGACGACTCTCCGGTCAATAACCAACAGCGGGATCTGGATACCCATGTTGGCTCCCACATGTTCCACGATGATCTCATCGGATGAACCACGATGTCGAGGATTCAATCAATCCCATATACAATTCCCTTTGTCAATCGGTACGTTACTTGCCCGAGATTCGATCGTCGGTATCCCAATACCTTGTTCAATCTCATTACCGGTAAGTCACTTTACTCGTACCGTAATGCATGATCCCGTGACCAACCACTTGGTCACTTTGAGCTCATTATGATGATGCATTACTGTAGTGTACCTTTATAGTCACCCAGTTACGTTGTGACGTTTGGTACACCCAAAGCAATCCTACGGCATCCGGGAGTTACACGATCTCATGGTCTAAGGAAATGATACTTGACATTGGAAAAGCTCTAGAAAACGAACTACACGATCTTTGCGCTATGCTTAGGATTGGGTCTTGTCCATCACATCATTCTCCTAATGATGTGATCCCGTTATCAATGACATCCAATGTCCATAGTCAGGAAACCATGACTATCTGTTGATCAACGAGCTAGTCAACTAGAGGCTCACTGTGGACATGTTGTGGTCTATGTATTCACACACGTATTACGATTTCCGGATAACACAATTATAGCATGAACAATAGACAATTATCATGAACAAGGAATATAATAATGACCATTTTATTATTGCCTCTAGGGCATATTTCCAACACAAACTAGGTTAAAAGCCCAAGCTTGGGGGAGTACGTATTTCCATCGACATTATATTCATGTTCACACATTTCATTCCAGTTATCGGTGTCCACACTCTTTCATTGTATTATCCACGCTAGATATATTTTCTCGCTTTATTCTTGTGGTTTGAAAAACTTTGAGAAAATCCAAAAATATTTCTTTTTTCCTTTCATTTTTTCTTTCTAGTTAATTTAGTTGTAGTATTAAAAGAAAACCCAAAAAGATTTCTCGATTCTTGTTTTGCTTGTTGGGAGTTTTCCTGTGTAAATAGTTTTTTATCATTTTTCTTTTTCCTTCTTTAATTGCTTCCTTCAAGAAAAACTAAAAACTCCAAAAATATTTCAGTGTGTTTCTCTGAGTTTCTTTTCCTTTTCTTTTGTTGAGTCGTACCAAGGGGAAGACCATGATGAAAATGTTGAGTGGTTCTCATATGCATTATTGTTGATCTAACAAAGAGCCCATATTATTTTGTCTTCTCCTCTGAATAAAATGTTACAGATTCCAGCTTAGTCCACGACACTCTCCCACTATTATTATTTTCATATCATTCGGTCGTGAAAGTGAAAGGAAATAATGACGATATTTGATGAAGTGACTATGGTAGAGAGAAGCGGGTATGAACTCAACTTGTTTTTATTTTTGTAAATATGTTTAACCTGGTATCCATGATTCAACATATTATGATCAAACATGTTTGCAATGACAATTAGATATTATAGTTCCTCATGCTATGCTTAAGTAGCCAGGAGTGGATAATGATTTATCTTAGGTGTCAACATGCATTAAAATGGTTGTGATGTAGTATGATGATATGGTATCCTCCTCTGAATGTTTCAAGTGGCTTGACTTGGCACATGTTCATGCATGAAGTTGAATCAAAATCAACACAGCCTCTATTATATTTATGTTCATGGTGTTCATATCCTACTCATGCTAGTATTCAATGTTGATTATGCATAACGTATCTTCATGACCGTTTTCGCTCTCTAGCTGGCCGCTTCTCAACCTATTTGCTAGCCTTCACCTGTACTAAGCGGGAATACTGCTTGTTCATCAAAATCCTTAAACCAAAGTTATTCCAGATGAGTCCACCATATCTACCTATATGCAGTATTACCCTATCGTTCCAAGTAAATTTGCATGTGCCAGCTCTAAAATTTCAAATGAACATCTGTTTTGTGTGCCTGGACTGCTCATGGAGCGATAGGGGGCGGTCAGTATCTTCCATGCTAAGCGGGTTATTCTCAAGATGAGTGTTTATTCACTCGTCCTTGCACGCGAGGGGTCGGTAATAGGAATGCGCAGTCCTGAAATAATAAATTGCAAATAATTAAACAAAACTACTACAGGACTGTTGTTGGTATGGACGGTACCCGTGGATTCGGCTAGCCATGGAGTGTGTTTGTTGGTGGAGGGGGAGTAAACCTTTACTTTTACCGTGTGGGAACCGCCGCTAATGTGTTTAGCATGGAAGATATTGATAACTCTTGGTCGTAACATCGACAGGAAGGGTGCACCTCCCAAAATTATATTTATCTCTGATTTAAGTTTTGAGCTCTGGCGCCTCTGCCAATCCCTGCTTCCCTCTGCGAAGGGACTATCTATTTAATTTTATGTTATTTTACTTTTATGATTGAGTCGTCTCCTTCTCAAACAAGCACCAGACCTGATAGCACTATTGTCATCCTCATGCATTGTGTATCGTTAATATCGAATGGATCATGACTGGATCTTTTCTACATGAGTTATAATGTTTAGTCGCTGCTTAAAACTTTGGAGGTGCTCTGCATTTATGTTTTGCAGTCTCAAAAAGGGCTAGCGAGATATCACTGTTGTCATATTATATCATGATTGTTTTGACAAAACGTTGGCATTTGAAATATTTTATTATTGCTCGCTTGATTATGCCACTGATATGAGTTAATATAATTTCTAAGAGTTATTGTTGACATGGTTAGTCATGATCTTTGCTGAAAACTTGGGTGCTACTTAAGCATATATATTTAAGCAAGAACAAAAGAGTTCGTAAAAGTTTTTCTTTATCACTTTTAGTTTATCAACTGAATTGCTTGAGGACAAGCAATGGGTTAAGCTTGGGGGAGTTGATACATCTCCATCGTATCTACTTTTCCTAATGCTTTCGCTCTTGTTTTGGACTCTAATTTGCATGATTTGAATGAAACTAACCCGGACTGACGCTGTTTTCAGCAGAACTACCATGGTGTTGTTTTTGTGCAGAAATAAAAGTTCTCGGATTTGGACGATTTTTTGGAGAATTATTCAGAATATATAATAAATTATGGAGCCACGACCCGCTGGAGGGGGGCCCCAGGTGCCCACAAGACACCAAGGCGTGCCCACCCCCTCTGGCGCGCCCTGGTGGGTTGTGGGGCCCTCGGGGCTCCCCTAACGCTATAAAATCCTATTTTTGGAGAAAAAAATATGGAAGGAAGTTTCATCACGTTTCACGATATGGAGCCGCCGCCACCTCATGTTCTTCATCGGAAGGCCAGGTCTGGAGCCCGTTCGGGGCTCCAGAGAGGGGAATCTTCGGTCTTTGTCATCACCAACCCTCCTTCATCACCAATTCCATGATGCTCCCCACCGGGAGTGAGTAATTCCTTCATAGGCTCGCCAGTCGGTGAGGAGTTGGATGAGTTTCATCATGTAATCGAGTTAGTTTTGTTAGGGCTTGATCCCTAGTATCCGCTATGTTCTGAGATTGATGTTGCTATGACTTTGCTATGCTTAATGCTTGTCACTAGGGCCTGAGTGCCATGATTTCAAATATGAACCGTTTATGTTTTCACCATTATATCAATATTCTAGATTCGATCTTGCAAGTCATATGCACCTATTACGTGTTATGGTCCGTAAACCCCAGTGTGATAGTAATTGGGATACTTTCCGGTGATGACCGTAGTTTGAGGAGTTCATGTATTCACTATGTGTTAATGCTTTGTTCCAGTTCTCTACTAAAAGGAGGCCTTAATATCCCTTAGTTTCCTTATGGACCCCGCTGCCACGGGAGGGTAGGACAAAAGATGTCATGCAAGTTCTTTTCCATAAGCACGTATGACTATTTACGGAATACATGCCTACATTATATTTATGAATTGGAGCTAGTTCTGTTTCGCCCTAGGTTATGAATGTTATATGATGAATATCATCCAACGAATTCACCGATCCAATGCCTACGAGTTTTCCGCATATTGCTCTTGCTAAGTTACTATTAATATTGCTACTATTACAACTACTACAAAACTGTTACTGCCATTACCGTTACCACTGCTAATGTTACCACTGCTATCAAAACCATCATATTACTGTGCTACTCATCACTTTGCTGCAGATATTTATTCTCCAGGTGTGGTTGAATTGACAACTCAACTGCTAATACTTACAAATATTCTTTGGCTCCCCTTGTGTCGAGTCTATAAATTTGGGTTGCATACTCTACCCTCGAAAACTATTGTGATCCCCTATACTTGTGGGTTATCAAACCCACAGACAATAACATGAGGCACCACTCCATCGCAATAGGTGTTCCAAACTAAAGAGACCTAGGGGATATCAAATTTATTATAAAACTTGTGCAACTATTTAGTTAGCAGAGCTTTGTTTTGAATTCCTATGTTCATAATCCCCATACTACCATTCTCTTTAGGGTGGTAGACCATAGTCCAGGCAGCAAGTGAATGTTTTAGAACATCATCAGAAGCACACCAAAGGCACTGTCATTCAATCCTCTCAAGTTGCTTAACAATACCAGGAGGGAGCTAAAGGCTGCATAAGAAATAAATAGGTCTGCATAACAGAGCAGACTTGAAAAGCTGGAGGCGAGCACCCTCGGAGAGAAGGGATGAACTGGCCAAGTTCCTACATTCAACTTTGTTGACCACCGGCACAAGATCCTGAATCTTAGTCCTGGTAGTACTCATAGGTAGACCAAGATATGTAAAAGGCATGGATCCCATGTTACAATCAAGCATGATCCACATTGGTGGGCACCATATGATATTTGTTGAAGTTGACTTTAAGACGAGTGGAAGCATGGAAAACATGCAATATGTTGCTTAAAGCAATCAACTAAGAACCCACAACTGGTATCATGAGCAAAGTATCATCCACGTAGTGCACAATTGGAAAATATGGGCCATGAGAAGGTATAGGCAAGGATAATAAACCTTTGTGCAGTAAATCATTGGTCGTAAATTGCGTCAAATCGGCGGCTAGCACAAAGAGCAGGGGTAGAGGATTCCCCTGACGAACACATCCTCTACAATGGACTTTTGCCTGGCGCACCATTAAGAATGATATACGAGGTCCCAAAAGATAATTTCTCCTTAACCCAAGGTCTCCACTTCTCATCAAAACCCTTATGTTTAAGCACATGAAGAATTTCCTCATGCTCTATAATGCGAAAAGCCTTGGCATTGTCAAGTTTGGTAATAAGGATAGGCCTCTTGGACTTGTGACACCGAAACACATATTCCAAGGTACAGGCAATTGGGTCCACATTTAAGAAAGATATACCGATTATTATGATTTACACCTCAAGATAACATGCTGCAAATGATTGGCTAGCCATTTAGACTTTGAGATAGCTATTGGTCAATTAGATGGGCCTAAAATCATTAGGGCCTTCAAGGGACATTATTTTGGAATTATTGTAATGAGAGAATCATTGATACTATCCAAGTTAATTTTGCCTTCAAAGAAGTCCCTAATAAGGTTTAAAAAGTCTTGTTTAAAACATCTGGACCAGGGGCCCTACTATGAGGAAATTACTTGATGTTGTCCTCAATTTCTTTGTGAGTAAAAGGTGCATACAAGTCCTCAAGGCCCAAAACCGATGGTAGAAGGGCCTCCAAATAAAATTCCATGGCAGTAACCTATGCCAGGCCCATGCAATTTTTAAAAGGATCCCAGAGAATACCCGCCATTTTGTTGATGATCATGAACAATTACATTATCCTCTGTTTTTACGCTAGCAATATTGTTTACATGGTATCTCTCAGTGGCCATGACATGAAAGAACTTATAATTTTACTCCACCGCTTTATCCAACGAATAGTGCATTGCTTCTTCCAATAAAGGTACTGAAGGTGCATAAGATCCTTCATATGAAGTTTAACAATCTTTCTAAATTAAATTCAAACCTGAATATTTGCCTATTCTCCAAAAAATCAAGAGCCAAGATAACCTTGTTACATGCCTCAAGCTAAAGTTTAATTGTGGCCATGTTGATGTCCCATTCTTCTGATCATATCTAAGATGTTTGAACTTCTCAATTAATACAACTACAAAATTATGCTTCCGGACAGGGGGCATCCCAGGATTTCCGCACACAATCCAAAACCCAGGCATCTTCATCCAATAGCTATGTAAACGAAATATGTTGTCCTTGGGAATATTAGTGTCAATATAAATGACGTAAGGCACATGATACGAGGTGGTTCTGGTAAGAGGGAGCACAATTGTATTAGGGTAAATTGAAATCTAGTTAGAATAGGTCAAAACCAACCCTAGCAAAGGTGACTCATGCATATTAGACCATGTGAAATACCTTACTTCCAAAGGCAACTCAAGAATCTCCAAATGCCCAATGATCTCATTCAAAAAGAAATATCATTCACATCACCACCTGGAAGATTTCTATTGTGTAGAGATCTGATGAAATTAAAATGACAAACTAGAAGCTAATTGTCATTAGGAGGGATTTGCAAATTATGAAGCCAGCTAACAAGCTCATCTCTCCTTTTCCACCTAACAAGGCCTATACACATTCACTAAAGACCAAATCTCAAAACTATGTGACAAGGTGAATTCTATGGTGATGCAAAAAGGCCTGATATCAAATAATCTACCAGTAAAACACTCAGAGCCCCATAAGACAATAATAGCACTCGAGGATCCATCAAAGGGGAATAAACAAAATTATCAAAACACCGAGGGCATAACTGTTGGCGTTCAGGTAACGGGGATCCCCAGACTTGCCTGCCTGCAACCCACAGCATGGCTCCTCCAGCGGCCTGGTACGGCCCATCTTCACCAGCAAACACTCAAGACCCTCACGAGGGGCCGAGCCTCGTGAGGCGGATGACACAGTACCTCCTGAGGCCAGGAAAGTACTTTCCCGACAAGTACTTTCCCGCCGAGCTCCCAGGAGCTGCCGGCAAGGAAGTTGCCGGGGATGCCAAGCTTGCCGGCGAGCGGCAGGCTCCGGCAGGGCCTCAAGCCCTTGTTGTAGAGACAACTACTCCCGTGGCAGAGGACACACCTTTAGTCCATGCTGTCGAGCCCCAGGCTCCGGCATGGGTGCAACACACTGTTTAGTTCCTCCAAACAGGGGAACTCCCCGAGGAACAGGAAGAAGCAGAGAAAGTAGCCCATCGGTCCAACATGTACCAGTTTGTGGACGGTGTCCTATACAGGAAAAGACCGAATGACGTGAAATTGAAGTGCATTCCTCGGGAGGACGGATTGGAGCTGTTGGCAGAGATACATGGAGGCATATGTGGCTCTCACATAGGATCAAGAGCCCTTGTCGGAAAAGCATTCCGGCAAGGTTTCTTTTGGCCCACTACTCTCCAGGATGGACCTTCACTAGTAACCAAGTGTGAAGCGTGCCAGTTCCATTCAAAGAAACTCCATCAGCCAGCCCAAGCTCTTCAGACGATCCCTCTTTCCAGGTTATTTTCGGTCTGGGGGCTCGACATAATGGGCCCCTTTCCCCGTGATGTCGGGGGCTTTGAGTACTTGTATGTCGCAGTCGACAAGTTCACAAAGTGGACGGAAGTGGAGGCAGTGAGAAAGGTGACAACACAGTCAGCCGTCAAGTTCTTCAAGGGACTAGTTTGCCGTTTTGGCTCCTCCAGCGGCCTGGTACAGCCCATCTTCACCAGCAAACACTCAAGACCCTCACGAGGGACTAGGCCGGCTCGTGAGGAGAGGAGAGATCAAGGCGGGGGCACCTCGTGAGGTTCCCATGACGTGAGCCGTGACGACCAAGGCCATGCGGGCACCAGCGGGCGCAGAGTACTGGTTACCTCTTCGGTGCTAAAGGAGCAGGAGCGGGCGAGGAGTCTCGAGGCATCGGGCAAAGGTTTCCATATCGGTGCAACGAGACCAAGACCAGCAGGACGGCAGGACGGAGGTCATCGCGGAGCCCACGACGACGTCACCACCAGAGCCTTTGGCAGTCGAAGACCACCTTTTGTCAGGATAGCTTGTACTAGCTGCCCCCCTTCAAATTGGCCGTTGTGGGATCCCTTCCCGCCTAATATTTGGGAAGAAGACCAGGGCCTCTATAAATAGGACTAGCCACCACCTTAGAAAGAGGATCACTCAGATCACCCTTGACCACACAAGCTCACCGAGCTCAAGAACACCTCTCCTCAGGAGGCTGTTCTTCCCTTGTACTTGTTCATCCTCAGCCTACAAGGCAATCCACCACACCACACTGAAGTAGGGTATTACACCACATCGGTGGCCCGAACCAGTATAAACTCTTGTGTCCCTTATTCTTCGGGTTCGACGAGCTGAGCTTTGTGATTGCGGTGAGAGCATGAGCTAGGGGGGAGAGATCTTCATGCGCACCCCAGAGTTCGAACCTCAAGGGTTTTGCCGGAACCCGTGATCCGACATTTGGCGCGCCAGGTAGGGGTGCGCCGAAGTTCGCCTCTCCATCGGCGCCGCCTTCCCGTCCTGTCCCCATGGCCGGTGTTGCTCCTCCGACTGGGTCGGCCGACACCCACGAAGGTGCCAGGGGGCTCAGAGCTTTTACCCCCGCCTTGCAGCGGGTGCAGTGGGCGTCCAAGTTCAAGCCGGAGATGCCACCGCGCTACGATGGTGCGGCGGATCTGTCGGCCTTCCTGCTGGCATCCGAGGAGGCCGTCCTGGAAGCTGGAGGCGATGACAAGGTCATGGCGAACTGGTTCCCCATGGCCCTTGCGGGCGCTCCACGCGCCTGGCTGCTCAACCTGCCAGGGTCCTCCGTGGCCACTTGGGAAGAGCTACGCGGCCTCTTCATCACACATTTCGTGGCACCAGCGCCCATCGTCGTCGCGGCCCTCCTCGGTGGCTCGCAGGCACCACCCTCGGGCCGCCATGCCAAGCAGTTTTTCCGCCAGATCAGCGCCGCCTTTGTGCGTCAGGGAACTCCTCCAGGATGGGCGGCGCGCAAGGCCAACCTCACCTTCGACTCGGGGGATCACCCCATCACCACCGTTGGCTCGGGCGTGCTCCCAATGCTTTGCACGCCCACCATCTGCAACGTAGTTGTCACCAAGACCCTCATCGACGGCGGCGCCAGCCTCAACATGCTCTCCGTGGAGGCCTTTAGCCTGCTCCACATACCACTCGAACGGCTCTGCCCCAGCAAGCCCTTCTCCGGGGTCGGCAGCGGCTTCACCAGCCCCCTAGGGCAGATCCACCTCCCCGTGACCTTCGGCACCCGCGACAACTACCGCACCGAGCTGATCGACTTCGACATCGCCCGCATTGGCCTCCCATACAACGCCATCCTCGGGTACCCGGCCCTGGCTCAGTTTATGGCGGCAACTCATCCAGCCTACAACCTCATGAAGATGCCCGAGAGCAAGGACGTCCTCACCATAGTTGGAGTCACCAAGGCGGCTCTGGCAGCGCTCAAGCTTGCCCTCAAAACCGCCGCGGCGGCACGCCCGGCCGATGAGGCCACCCCCGGAACTAAGGAGGTCACACCGGCAAAGAAGAAGCAGCTGTTCACTCAAAGCCAGGCCGAAACCAAGCAAGTACCGGTCGAGGCAGGTGAGCCCTCAGGAGCCACCTTCACCATAGGCGCCGACCTCGACCCAGATCAAGAGGAGGCCTTGGTGAAGTTCTTGCGCGCGAACAAGGAGGTATTCGCCTGGGAACCCAAGCAGCTGGTAGGGGTCCTGAGGGGGGTGATCGAGCATCACTTAAGGGTGTGCCCCAATGTGCGCCCTGTGAAGCAGAAGGCGCGGCGACAGTCCACAGAGAAGTAGTCCTTTATTGTCCAGGAAAACCGCAAGCTGGAGGCAGCATGTGTCATTCGCGAGGTTCGGTACCCGGAGTGGCTGGAGAACCCCGTCGTCGTGTCGAAGAAAGGCGAGAAGGAGCTCATGTGTGTCGACTTCACCAACCTCAACAAGGCCTGCCCCCAAGACCCATTCCCGCTTCTGCGCATCGACCAGATTGTCGACTCTGCCGCCGAGTGCGACCTGCTGTGCTTCCTGGACGCGTTCTCGGGCTACCACCAGATCAAGATGGCAGTGGAGGATGTGGAGAAGACGGCCTTCCTGACCCCGTGTGGGGTGTACTGCTACACCTGCATGCCATTTTTGCTGCGCAACACAGGTGCGACCTTCCAACGGCTGATGCACATCGCCCTGGGTCCTTAGCTCGGGAGAAACGCTGAAGCCTACGTCGACGACATCGTGCTAAAATCTCGGGAGGCTAGAACTTTGATTCAGGACCTGGAGGAGACCTTCGCAAGCCTGCGCCAAGTGGACCTGTGGCTCAACCCAGAGAAGTGCATGTTCGGTGTTCCCTCCGGCAAGCTGCTGGGCTTCCTCGTGTCCCACAGGGGGATCGAGGCTAACCCGGAGAAGGTCAAGGCGATAGAAGACATGAGCCCACCACAAACTCTCAAGGAAATGCAGAAGCTTGCGGGCTGCGCGACCTCACTAGGGCGCTTCATCTCCAAGCTGGGGGAGCGCGCCCTGCCATTCTTCATGCTGATGAAGAAGAAGGGCCCGTTTGAGTGGACCCCGGAGGCCGACCTGGCATTTCAAGACCTCAAGAGATACCTGACCAGCCCCCCGGTGATGGTGGCGCCTCGTCCCCTCGAGCCCCTGGTCCTTTACCTTGCCGCCACTCCCTACTCCGCTAGCATGGCGCTAGTGGCGGTCCGGGGAGAGCGCCAGGCCAAGAGTGCGCCGCGTCGTGCCGCACCTCCAGCCGGGGCGACACGGCACCAAGAGGACACCGCAAAGGCTGCAACAACGCCAACGAGTGATCAGGCCCCATAAGGCGGCATTCTCGGGCCTGCAGAGGCCCCAGTGGGCGACCAGGCTCTTGGGGTCCCATCACCTCAGGAGACGCCCCAACCCTCAGCAGACACAGGCTCCATCGACGCTCCAGCTGAGGGAGTCCTGGATTAGGGGGTCCTCAGACAGCCGGACTGTATCCTTTGGCCGGACTGTTGGACTATGAAGATACAAGATTGAAGACTTCGACCCATGTCCGGATGGGACTCTCCTTGGCGTGGAAGGCAAGCTTGGCAATACGGATATGTAGATCTCCTCCCTTGTAACCGACTCTCTGTAATCCTAGCCCCCTCTGGTGTCTATATAAACGGGAGGGTTCAGTCCGTAGGACAACAACAATCAGACTATATGCTAGCTTCTAGGGTTTAGCCTCTACGATCTCGTGGTAGATCAACTCTTGTAATACTCATATCATCAAGATCAATCAAGCAGGAAGTAGGGTATTTCCTCCATCGAGAGGGCCCGAACCTGGGTAAACATTGTGTCCCCCGCCTCCTGTTACCATCCGCCTTAGACGCACAGTTCGGGACCCCCTACCCGAGATCCGCCGGTTTTGACACCGACATTGGTGCTTTCATTGAGAGTTCCACTGTGTCGTCACCACAAGGTTTGATGGCCCCGTCGATCATCGGCAACGATGCGATCCAGGGTGAGGTTTTCCTCCCCGGACATATCTTCGTATTCGGCGGCTTCGCACTGTGAGCCAACTCGCTTGGCCATCTAGAGCAGATCAAAAGCTACGCCCCTGGCCATCAGGTAAGGTTTGGAAGCTTGAATTATACTGCCGACATCCGCGGAGACTTGATCTTCAACGGATTCGAGCCCATGTCAGGTGCGCCGCACAGTCACGACAGGCATGACTTAGCTCTGCCGACTGACAGTGTTCGGGAGATCCCACCTGCAGCTACTCCGGCCCTCGATCCGGAGCAGATCACGCCGTCCGAGGACGGGTGGATGGACCCCGCCACGGAGGCCGCACACTCAACGGCGATAGAGCCGAATACTGACTTCACCTCTTATGAGACCCGTGTTGCCGGACATTTGGATTCGTCCCGGGCCACGGGCTCTGAACCGCCTGCGCCCGTGCCTATCGAATCTGATTGGGCACCGATCATGGAGTTTACCTCCGCGGATATCTTTCAGCACTCACCACTGGGCGACGTGTTAAACTCATTGAGGTCTCTCTCCTTGTCAGGAGACCCTTGGCCGAACTATGTCCGGCTAGAATGGGATGCGGACGACGAAGAAATTCGCTGCCCACCCACCACCCACTTAGTAGCCACTGTCGACGATTTAACCGACATGCTCGATTTCGGATTCAAAGACATCGACGGTATGGACGACGATGTAGGAGACGAACAGGAACCACCGCCCACAGGGCACTGGACTGCCACCTCATCATATGATATATACATGGTGGACACCCCCAAAGAAGGCGATGGCGATAAGACAACGGAGGATAATCCCTCCAAGAAGCAATCCAAGCACCGACGTCAGCGGCGCCGCTCTAAGTCCCGCCATAGCAAAAGCAGCGATACCGGCACAAGAGACAATAACGCTCCAGATAGTGACGAAGACGACGACAATCCCCTCCAGCCAGACCTCGAGTGGGAGGATGAACAAGCTAGCCCTCTGGAACAGGCAGCAAATGGAGAATCAGAGGATGACAATTACATGCCTCTCTCTGAAGACGAGGTGAGCCTCGGCGACGAAGAATTTATCGTGCCTGAGGATCCCGTCGAGCAAGAGCGCTTCAAGCGCCGGCTTATAGCCACAGCAAACAGCCTGAAGAAAAAGCAACAACAGCTTCGAGCTGATCAAGATCTGCTAGCGGATAGATGGACTGAAGTCCTGGCGACCGAGGAATACAAACTCGAATGCCCAACCAAGAGTTACCCAAAGCGCGGGTTGCTACCCCAACTCGAGGAGGAAGCATTGAAACCTACATCACCAGCGTATGATGCGGCTGATCGGCCACCTCGTGGCCGAGACAGAGAGGCATATCAGCCCGAAGTCCAGCCCGCACCCCGCCGCCATTCAAACAAAAATACCAAGGCCCGGGGCAACACGCGGGACCTGCGAGACGTATTGGAAAACAAAGCAAAACATGCAAGATCGATCTATGGATCACGGGGGCGCACCCCAATGCAGGACGATGACCATCACGCCGGATATACTAAAAGCAAATCCGGCCGGGCCGAATACAGCAGACAAGACTCGTATGAACTGCGTCGTGATATAGCCCGGCACAGAGGCGCCGCACACCCCCTATGCTTCACTGATGAAGTAATGGATCACGAATTTTCCAAGAGGGTTTTAAACCCGTAAACATTAAATCATATGATGGTACAACAGACCCCGCGGTATGGATCGAGGATTTCCTCCTCCACATCCACATGGCTCGCGGTGATGATCTACATGCCATCAAGTACCTCCCACTAAAACTCAAAGGACCAGCTCGGCATTGGCGGAATAGCTTGCCAGCAGACTACATTGGCAGTTGGGAGGATTTGGAAGATGCATTCCTTGACAACTTCCAGGGCACTTATGTGCGACCACCGGATGCTGATGACTTGAGCCATATAACTCAGCAACCAGGGGAATCGGCCAGGAAATTTTGGACCCGGTTCCTAACTACGAAAAACCAAATTGTCGACTGTCCGGATGCAGAGGCCTTAGCGGCATTTAAGCATAACATCCGTGACAAATGGCTCGCCCGGCACCTTGGCCAGGAGAAGCCGAAGTCTATGGCAGCCCTCACGACACTCATGACCCGCTTTTGCGCGGGCGAGGATAGCTGGTTGGCTCGCAGCAACAACACATCAATAAGTCATGGCAATTCAGATGCCAAAGATAGTAACGGAAGACCACGTCACAACAGACACAAGCGCCACAACAACGGTAACAACGCCGAAGACACGGCAGTCAATGCCGGATTCAGCGGCTCTAAATCCTGTCAGCGAAAGAAGCCATTCAAAAGAAGCAACCCGGGCCCGTCCAATTTGGACCGCATACTCGATCGCTCGTGTCAAATTCACGGCACCCCCGATAAGCCAGCTAATCACACCAACAGAGAATGATGGGTGTTCAAGCAGGCCGGCAAGTTGAATACCGAAAACAAGGAAAAGGGGCTGCATAGCGACGATGAGGAGGAGTCCCGGCCGCCGAACACAGGAGGACAGAAGAAATTTCCTCCCCAAGTGAAAACGGTGAACATGATATACGCAACACATATTCCCAAGAGGGAACGGAAGCGTGCACTAAGGGACGTCTATGCGATGGAGCCAGTCGCCCCAAAGTTCAACCCATGGTCTTCTTGTCCGATCACTTTTGATCATAGGGACCACCCCACTAGTATCCAGCATGGCGGTTCTGCAGCATTGGTCCTTGATCCCATCATTGACGGATTTCACCTCACCCGAGTCCTTATGGACGGCGGCAGCAGCCTGAACCTGCTTTATCAGGATACAGTGCACAAAATGGGTATAGACCCCTCGAGGATCAAACCCACTAAAACCACCTTTAAAGGTGTCATCCCAGGTGTAGAGGCCCGTTGCACGGGCAATCACACTGGAAGTGGTCTTCGGATCTCCGGACAACTTCCGAAGTGCGGAGTTAATCTTCGATATCGTCCCGTTCCGCAGTGGCTATCACGCACTGCTCGGACGAACCGCATTTGCCAGATTCAATGCGGTGCCGCATTATGCATACCTCAAGCTCAAAATGCCAGGACCTTGTGGGGTTATAACAGTCAATGGAAACACAGAATGCTCGCTCCGCACGGAGGAGCACACTGCGGCCCTCGCGGCAGAAGCACAAAGCAGCCTTTTAAGGCAAACCGCCAATTCGGCGATAAAGCCCCGGGACACCTTCAAGCAAGTCTGGAGTAACCTGCAACAGGACCGCCTGGCACATTCAGAGCTCGCCTAGCAATTCGGCCCCCGTCCTAGTCCCAGTCAAGCGACGAAATCTATGCCGCGCGTACATAATTACGCACTAAAAATACCATGGGCATAGGCGGGGGCACGGCCAGGACACGTCCCACAATGCGGCTCAACCGCCCCAGGGGCTGTATACCTTTATCATTCTCTCTTTTTCAGAACCTTACTCTCTGGAAGCCTTTTTCGGCAGTAATATTGCTGGACGCATTACGGGAAGGAAATACCAAGGAGGCAAGAAGCTAAGACATACAAGGGAATCCCCAGGTGGTCTCTGATAACGATCGAAATACCTGTTTTAAATACCCATACGCAGCTTGCCCTTGGATAGGACAAGTCAAATAGTCCTATTTTTTGCTTATTGCACTACTTGTATCCCTACGCTTCGACGTATTATTTAATAACAATGCATAGCGTTAGTCTATTATTGCATTACCCTTTTTTCCTTGTCTGCTTATTCACGACAAATTACACTCGTACATTCTGGTACGACCAGTACGCCAGGGGCTTCAGTATACCCCATAAATACGGCGTGAGAAGTCCGAACACTTTCGACAGTGCAGCACCCCGAACTTATAACACTATATGCATCAGCTCCGAATCATGTCTTGGGTCAATATTTGGGTTTGCCCGGCTCCCATGTTTTGGTACCTTACGTTCCGCAATATTGGCTAAGGTAGCACTGGGAGAACTACTGCGATTGTGTCCCGGTTCTTCCGGACGAGCACCTAAGTAGAGAAAGCCGAAAACTGACTATCATGATAAGGCGAGAGCTGGTCGCTGTTCGAGAGGTCTCAAGTCCTTAAAGACTTTTTCCGCTTCGGGCGAGGAGTCGGCCTTGCCCGACTTAGGCGTATATAGCGCCCCAAATTCGGCCTTCCGAATACTAGGGGCTTCGCCAAAATTTAAAATTGTAGACTTCTATGGCTAAGTGAGAGTGATAAAGCCTTATAGTCCGATTGCCTGGTTCGTTGTGCTGAACACCTCCTTCGAAGGACCCAAAATTGGGATAAAGAGTGCTCAGGTTTATCCCGAACACCTCGGTACTAGTTACATGGGGGCAGAAGCCAACGACTAGCCAACTCTCAGATTTTATAAACGGCCGCACAGAAGGTAATATTTTAAATTCACAAGCGTTGCATAGCGCAAATGAACTCGTTTCACATTACAGGATCACATGAGTACATTTATTCAAATGTTACATCCTTAGCACATTCCTCCGCCAAAAGGCGAGCACCCTTCAGGACACTTTCATAATACTTTTCGGGGTGGTGATGCTCCTTTCCCTCCGGCGGCCCCTCCTTCACCAGCTTTTCGGCGTCCAGCTTCGCCCAGTGCACCTTTGCCCGGGCAAAAGCCCTGCGCGCACCCTCGATGCAGACGGACCGCTTTATGACTTCAAGCCGTGGGCGGGCATTCACAAGCCGCCTCACCAGACTGAAGTAGCTATCAGGCAGGGGCTCGCCAGGCCACATCCGGACTATAAGACCCTTCATGGCTTGTTCGGCCGCCTTGTGGAGCTCGACCAGTTGCTTCAGCCGGTCGCTCAAGGGCATTGGGTGTTCGGTCCCAGTATACTGAGACCAGAACAACTTCTCTGTCGAGCTCCCCTCCTCAGCCCGGTAGAACTCCGCGGCATCCGACACACTGCGGGGTAGATCTGCGAACGCTCCTGGAGAGCTCCGAACTTGGGTAAGTAAAAAGAAAGTTTCCTTCACATGCTTGCTTTGCATAATGAATGCCTTACCCGCCGCTATCTTCTTAACCACCTCAATTTCCCGGAGGGCCTTTTGGGCTTCGGCCTTGGCGTGTTGTGCGCTTTCGAGGGCCTTCGCAAGCTCGGACCCTTGCGTCTTAGAGTCACGCTCCAAGGACTCGTGTTTTTTGGCGAGAGCCTGGAGCTCTTGCTGCACCTCGCCTACTCGGGCTTCTTGCTTTTCTCGCTCGATGCGCTCCTTGGCCGCTTTGTCTTCGGCCTCGGATAACGCCTTCTGCAGGGCCGCCACTTCGGTCGTGGCCCCTAGCACAATTCATGACGATCCTATTATTCCAAAACCAAATTTTTCTTTATAATATACAGACGGGGTATCACTTACCTTTGTTTTCTTCGAGATGCCTCTTGGTAAGGCCGAGCTCTTCCTTGGACCGCTCAAGGTCCCGCTTCAGTGCGGCGACCTCCGCAGTACGTGCGGCAGCGGCTAGCAGTGAAGCCTGCATATGCACATAGACATATTATGATTAGACTCCTGCGATTATTATTTGATCCTCTATTCGGCCTTCCTTCACGAACGCCAAACAGAGCATCAGGGGCTACTGTCTATGCCGGAATATTTTCTTATAATTTGATTACTTACCTCAAAGCCTGTTAGGAGGCTGGCACAGGCTTCAGTCAATCCGCTCTTGGCGGACTGAACCTTCTTGACTACCGCACTCATGATAGTGCGGTGCTCTTCGTCAATGGAAGCGCCGCGAAGTGCTTCCAGCAAGTTGTCTGATGCCTCTGGATGGACAGAGGCCATCGGCACAGATGGCTTGCCCCCCTTAGCGAGGGGTTGCCTGACAGAATCCAGAACCACTGGAGGTTTCGGCGCCGTATTCGGCTTGGGGCTAGACTTGCTGCCCCCGGCATTAGGGCCCAGAGGAGTCTTGCCCCTCGTGCGCCCAGCGCCTGGAACGTCGCCTTGAAGCGCCTCCGGAACTGTCTCCCCTTGGTTCAGTCCCTTTTGAGACAACACCTCGGCGTCGTCCGTAGGGTAGGGGGAGGAGGCGGTCGGGAGTGAATCGCTGTTCATATCCGACGGGCCCAAAGAATCATCCGACGAAGATACGTCGATGTGGGCTCGGGATGGGCTGCATAATCATGCGCGGCGTGATAAGAAACAGTACAATAAGACGTACCAAGAATTATTATGGTATCCGGATACTCACGACTTCGCCAGGGGCTTGTCCCTGGGTAACCACTCCTCGTCGCTGAAAGCGGCCGTCGTGGAGCAGTCCGGGAGGAGGGTCCTTCCCTTCTTGGACCCTTCGGCCCCCCCTGATGGGGTGGCCTTCCTTTTCTTGTCCCCCCGGCTGGGGGGAGAACTTTCCTCTTCTTCCTCCTCGTTTTCGTGGGAGGAGTGCGCCTCGGTGTTTTCGGACGATGAGTCCGATATAACCTTGCGCCGGAGACCCTTCCTGGTCCCCGTTGCCTTCTTCTTGGCCTTCTTTTCCGGCACCTCATAAGGCGCCGGAACCAGCATCTCCGTTAGGAGAGCATCTGCTGGATCTTCGGGCAGGGGAGCTGGACAATCGATCTGCTCCGATGTCGCTGCCCAGTCCTGTCAAATGGCGTGGAGGCTTAGATCTCGTGCGTGGTTATACTGGGGAAAAAGAACATCTTATGAGATGTAAAAGACTTACCGGATTGGCAGGGCACTTTGCGCTGAGTCCGCGGTCCTAGGTGAGGGGAGGAGGTACCTCGGCGCCCTTTAACAGCACCTTCCAGACGTCCTTGTGCGTCGTGTCGAAGAGCTCTCGCAGCGTCTGGTGCTCGGCCGAGTCGAACTCCCACAAATTGAATGCCCGTCTTTGACACGGGAGGATCCGGCGGAAGAGCATGACTTGGACCACGTTGACGAGCTTGATTTTCTTGCTCATCATGTTTTTGATGCATGTCTGGAGTCCGGTCAGCTCTACCGAGGAACCCCAGGACAGGCCCTTCTCTTTCCAGGAGGTGAGCCGCATGGGGATTCCGGATCGAAATTCAGGGGCCGCCACCCAGTTGGTGTCGCGCGGCTCGGTGATATAGAGCCACCCCGATTGCCACCCCTTTATGGTCTCCACATAGGAGTCGTCGAGCCAGGTGACGTTGGGCATTTTGCCCACCATGGCGCCTCCGCACTCCGCTTGCTAGCCAACCACCACCTTCGATTTAACATTGAAGGTCTTCAGCCACAGGCCGAAGTGGGGCTTAATGCGGAGGAAGGCCTCGCACACGACGATAAACGCCGAGATGTTGAGGATGAAATTGGGGGCCAGATCATGAAAGTCCAGCCCGTAGTAGAACATGAGCCCGCGGACAAACGGGTGGAGGGGAAATCCCAGTCCGCGGACGAAGTGGTTAAGAAAAACCACCCTCTCATGGGGTTCTGGAGTAGGGATGATCTGCCCCGCATCTGGCAGCCGGTGTGCGATATCCGCGGCCAGATATCCGGCTCCCCGCAGCTTTGTGATGTCCTCCTCCGTAACGGAGGAGACCATCCACTTGCCTCCCGCTCCGGACATGCTTGGAGTGGTTTGAGGAGAAAAACGCGAACTTGGGTGCTGGAGCTCGAGTGCGCAAGAATGGATGAGCAAGGAGGAAGAAGGCGTGGGTGAAAAAGGGGGAATCCTTGTCCCTTTATAAGGGCGGAAGAAGCTATGCGCCTCCCCACCTACCTGGTAAACTCGCTTATTCCCCAAGCGCCGTAATTGATGGTGCAGTTGGGTTACCCACACCCGTATTGATGAGAATCCCGTGATAAGGGGACACGATCTCTGCTTCGACAAGACGTGCCAAGAAAACCGCCTCGCAATGTGTGCAGTGGCTGGTTATGAAAAATGGTTCGAATAATGACCGGGCCGTGGTGTGATGTCATGCTACAGAATGTGTCAGCAGATTAGATTTGTGGAAATATTATTCTCTTTACGGTGGTATGTGGAATTTGTTTTGCAGAGCCGGACACTATCCTTGTGTTCAAAATCTTCTATGGAGTATTCGGAGGAGGAACCCGCCTTGCAATGCCGAAGACAATCTGCGCGCCGGACTCATCATCACTGAAGCCTGGTTCAGGGGCTACTGAGGGAGTCCTGGATTAGGGGGTCCTCGGACAGCCAGACTATATCCTTTGGCCGGACTGTTGGACTATGAAGATACAAGATTGAAGACTTCGACCCGTGTCCGGATGGGACTCTCCTTGGCGTGGAAGGCAAGCTTGGCAATACGGATATGTAGATCTCCTCCCTTGTAACCGACTCTTTGTAACCCTAGCCCCCTCCGATGTCTATATAAACCGGAGGGTTTAGTCCGTAGGACAACAACAATCAGACCATAGGCTAGCTTCTAGGGTTTAGCCTCTACGATCTCATGGTAGATCAACTCTTGTAATACTCATGTCATCAAGATCAATCAAGCAGGAAGTAGGGTATTACCTCCATCGAGAGGGCCTGAACCTGGGTAAACATCGTGTCCCCCGCCTCCTGTTACCATCCGCCTTAGACGCACAGTTCGGGGCCCCCTACCCGAGATCCGCCGGTTTTGACACTGACACCTGCCCTCGTCGAGCACCCTGTGTACTTCGTCAGCACGGTACTGCGGGATGCGAGGGCACGGTACCCCATGCCTCAGAAGCTCTTGCTCGCGCTCTTGGTGGCCTCGCGTAAACTGTGTAACTACTTCCAAGGTCACCCAATCAAGGTCGTCTCGGCCTACCCGTTGGAGAGGGTACTCCAGAGCCCCAACGCTGCTGGAAGAGTCGCTGAATGGAACATCGAGCTGCAAGCATTCCAACTGGAGTTCAGCACAACCAGGGTCATCAAGGGCAGAATGGACCGACACCCCGGGGCCTGAAGCGGGCGAGGACCGATCCCTCTCGCCAGGAAGTGAAGCGCCAGATGGCTGGGTCATGTATTTCGATGGCGTGTTCGCACGCCAGGGCGTGTGGGCTGGAGCAGTGCTCATCTCGCCCACTCAGGACAAGCTCTACTATGTCGTGCAGCTCCGCTTCCAGCAGGGCAAGAAGGTCTCCAACAACATCGCGGAGTATGAAGGCCTCATCGCTGGCCTTAAGGCTGCGGTGGCCCTGGGAGTAAACCGCCTCACCATCAAGGGCGATTCGTAGCTCCTCGTCAACTTCTCCAACAAGGTATACGAACCGAAGGACGAGCACATGGAAGCATACCTCGCGGAGGTGCGCAAGATGGAGAAGCAGTTCTTGGGCCTGGAGCTACAACACGTGCCTCGAGGCACGAACAAGGAAGCCGACGATATCGCCAAGAGAGTGTCTAGGCGCCTACCCCAGGAGCCCGGCGTCTTCGAGGAGCGGCTCTTCAAGCCTTCGGCAGCCCCTCCTGCTACGGAGCCAACACTGCCTCGGGAGGAGCTTCCCCCGGCGCCAACCTTGGGAGCCCCCGCCTGTGGCCCGACCTCAGGAGCGCGTCTGCTCCTCGCGCTCGAGCCTTGGGAGGGGTGCTGGATTGAGGAGTTCAAGGCGTACCTGACACGAGGGACACTGCCGGAGAAAGAGGAGGACGCAGAGCGTGTGGCCCGACAGGCTACGGCATATTGCATCCAGGACGGTGAGCTATACAGAAAGCGACCAAATGATATTTCTTTACGATGCATCTCCAGGGAGCAGGGGAACGAGTTGCTAGCTGACATACACGGCGGAGACAGCGGGCACCACTCGTCGTCGCGGATCCTGGTCGGTAAGGCGTTCCGCAGCGGGTTCTACTGGCCTACGACACTCAACGACGCGACCGAGCTGGTGAAGTCCTGTGAGGCCTGCCAATTCCACGCCAAGAAGATCCATCAGCCAGCTCAGGGCCTCCAGACCATCCCGCTCTCGTGGCCTTTCACGGTTTGGGGGCAGGATATCCTAGGCCCGTTCCCTCGAGCGCCTGGGGGCTACCGCTACCTCTATGTCGCCATTGACAAGTTCACCAAGTGGGCAGAGGTGGAGGTCGTCCACACCATCCCGGCCGGGTCCGCAGTTAAGTTCATCAAGGGCCTCGTGAGCCGGTTCGGAGTCCCTAACCGCATCATCACCGAAAACGACTCGCAGTTCACGAGCAATCTCTTTAGGACATATTGTGCTAACCTTGGAACGCAGATCTGCTACGCTTCGGTGGCACACCCCAGGAGCAATGGCCAAGCCGAACGCGCCAACGCGGAAGTCCTGAGAGGCCTCAAGACTAGGACCTTCAAGAAGAAGCTCGAGGCCTGCGGCAAGGGCTGGCACGACGAGCTCCAGTCTGTGTTGTGGTCCATCCGCACCACCGCCACCAAGCCAACAGACGAGACCCCGTTCTTCCTCGTCTACGGAGCAGAAGCGGTTCTCCCTCACGAGGTCAAGCATCACTCCGCGCGGGTCCTGGCGTTTGATGAGAGGCAGCAGGACGCCATGCGGGGGATGGACCTTGTGCTGGGGGAGGAACGCCACCGTGAAGCCACGCTACGAGCGGCAATATACCAGCAGGCGCTGCGACGGTATCACTGCCGCAGCGTCCGCTCCAGGACGCTCGAGGTGGGCGACCTCGTCCTAAGGCGGGTGCTCTCCAGGGAAGGGCTGCATAAGCTCTCGCCCATGTGGGAGGGCCCGTTTAGGGTCGCCCATGTCTCCAGGCCTAGCATCGTGCGCCTGGAGATGCGGGACGGGGTGCCCATCTGTAGGATCGAAAGTATGTCTAGAGGGGGGTGATTAGACTACTTGACCAAATAAAAATCTAGCCTTTTCCCAATTTTAAGTCTTGGCAAATTTTAGCAATTTAGCACAAATCAAGTAATCAACCTACACATGCAATTCTAAGAGTATAGCAGCAGAATGTAAAACAATTGCATATGAAGGTAAAGGAAGGAGTTTGGAGGGAGCAAACGCAATGTAGACATGGAGATTTTTTATCCGTGGTTCCGATAGGTGGTGCTATCGTACATCCACGTTGATGGAGACTTCAACCCACGAAGGGTAACGGTTGCGCGAGTCCACGGAGGGCTCCACCCACGAAGGGTCCACGAAGAAGCAACCTTGGCTATCCCACCATGGCCATCGCCCACGAAGGACTTGCCTCGCTAGGGTAGATCTTCACGAAGTAGGCGATCTCCTTGCCCGTACAAACTCCTTGGTTCAACTCCACAATCTTGACGGAGGCTCCTAAGTGACACCTAGCCAATCTAGGAGACACCACTCTCCAAAAGGTAATAGATGGTGTGTTGATGATGAACTCCTTGCTCTTGTGCTTATGATAGTCTCCCCAACACTCAACTCTCTCTCGTAGGATTGGATTTGGTAGAAAGATCATTTGAGTGGAAAGCAACTTGGGGAAGGCTAGAGATCAAGATTTATGTGGTTGGAATGGAATATCTTGACCTCAACACAAGTGTAGGTGGTTCTCTCTCAGAAAATGTATGTTGGAAGTGTAGGCATGTTCTGATGGCTCTCTCCATGAATGAAGAGTGGGTGGAGGGGTATATATAGCCTCCACACAAAATCTAACCGTTACACACAAATCACCAAACTCGGTGGGACCAAATTATACAACTCTGTCAGACCAATTTAGTTCAAAATGTGAACATTAGGGTTTTCGGTGGGACCGACATGTCAACTCGGTGGGACCGATTCCATTAGGGTTAGGGCATAACATAATCTCGGTGAGACCGATTACACAAACTCGGTGGGACCGATTTTGGTAATAAGCAAACAGAGAGTTGGTCAGGCAAACTCGGTGGGACCAATTCGCTCATCTCGGTTAGACCGAAGCGTTATGAAGGGGAAACAGAGAGTTTGCATTGCAATCTCGGTGGGACCGACCGCACATCTCGGTTGGACCGAAACGTTACGAAGGGAAACAGAGAGGTTGCAATCCCATCTCGGTGAGACCGAGATCCCTATCGGTGAGACCGAAGTGAATAGGGTTTGTGGCAGTGGCTATGTCAAGAGAACTCGGTGGCGCCGGATAGAAAGTTCTGGTGGGGCCGAGTTTGACGTTTGGTTTGGGACATATGTGGATATGAGAAAGTAGTTGAGGGTTTTTGGAGCATATCACTAAGCATTTTGAGCAAGTAACTCATTAAGCAACACCTCACCCCCTTTTAATAGTATTGGCTTTTCCTATGGACTCAATGTGATCTTGGATCACTAAAAGTAAAATATAGAGTCTTGTGCTTTGAGCTTGAGCCAATCTTTTGTCCTTAGCATTTTGAGGGGTCCACTTTCTAATCCATGTCATGCCAATCATTGAGCTTTCCTGAAATATTTATCTTGAAATAGCATTAGCTCAATGAGCTATATGTTGTTAGGAATTACCAAAACCACCCAGGGATAGTTGCACTTTCAATCTCCCCCTTTTTGGTAATTGATGACAACATATAGATCAAAGCTTCGACAAATGATCATAAGATTGAAAAACATCGTCGCTTTGAGAAGTATGTGATAAGCAAGAGCTCCCCCTAAATTTGTGCATTATTTAAAATTTGCTTTTGAATACAAATGCACAGTCGATTAGGATCATGGGTTACTCTTCCATGTCACATACATCTTGGTGGAGCGCTCAAAATGATAGAAATTAAAAGCATGCACTCATCACCAAGCAATAGAATGGTCATATATGAGATATAAAAGATAGTATCATCCAAACAAGCATTAAGATAGCAAATGATCAAACACATGATCATACAAGTATCTCACACAAGCACACAATAAAAAGTTCAACCAAAAGCAAGAGATATTAAAAGCAAGACACTCTCTCTTGAAGCCTATGATCTATACATATTTCTCCCCCTTTGGCAACAAGTTACCAAAAAGTTCAAATATGCATAGTGTTATGCGTCTCTCAGGCTTGGTCTTCGGGAGGTGGTGTAGAGAGAACTCCAAGGACGAAGGCATCTGCGGAAGTAGTTGGAGCTGGTGGAGTGGCTGCTGGAGGTGGCACTAGAGCTGTAGCTGCTGGTGCTGATGATGTAGCTCTAGAATCTCTCACTAGCACTGCAGTAGACCTCTGTCCTCTAGGCACTCGCTCAAATGCATCAGTAGTTGCCTTGCCTCTCTTCTCTTCTGCTTCCTCCTGAAGCTGCTCAACTGCTGTTTGAATCTCAGTTACCTTCAAATCAAGATCATAAAATTTGGTCTCTATGATCCTCTCCAAGCTCTCCTGGTTTTGAGTCAGGGTGGCCAAGCCATTCTCAATCCTCAGTGTAGACTGGATCAGATATCCAAGTTGATCTTGCTTGCTCTTCAGGAAAACTTGAGATGCCTCTTCAACACTGGGCATCTTGGCAGCTTTCTCAGCCTTTGCTTTGGCTCTCTTCTCCTGTGCTTGAACTGATGATGGTTCCTCCTCATTCATCACAACAGTATTGTCTTCAAAATCAGGATGTAAGGGTAGATGCTCCTTATCCAACAAATATGTTCCTGTGCCCATCTTGGAGTTGATGAGCTCCTGAATGCGTGGAGCATACCCACAGCTTCTCTTCTGATCAGCAGCTGTCCTCTTGATTGTTTCTACAATCAAACTCATAACCTTGAACTTCTGAGGCACATCAAACAAATGTAGCAAATTGATAGCATGTCCTCTGATCATCTTTTGATCTCCAGACTTGGGCAACAAAGTATGCCTAAGTATTCTGTTGATAGTTGGCAGACCAGACAACAGATAGTGTACAGATCCAAGCTTATGTGTCTCCAAAGCTTTATCTGGGATCTCCTTGTACATGTTGGCCATAGTGTTGTGGTCCTTCTTCTTGGTGGCATACACATCCAAGTCATCTTCATGTTCTTCAGGGGCATTTATCAGCTTGGCCCATTCCTCAACTGTGGATTGGTACCTAGTACCTTCTGACATCCAAACTATCCTTCCATATGGATAGAAATGAGAAGTGGAGTAAAACTGCATGATTAGCTCATCATTCCATTTTGTGAGCTTCCTCCCAACAAACTCAGCTACTCCACAAGCTCTAAAGCTGTCATAAACTCCTGGATAGTGATCTTCTTCTTCCTTGATGTATTCCCAATCCACCCATTTCATGTCACATACAATGGGCTTCTTGTCAAGCAAAATAGTCTCATAGAAATCTTGTTGTTCTTTTGTGTGGAACCTGTAATCAACTGTTGTCCGCCTCCTTACATCATAAGGATCAGACTGTCTCCACAATCTCAGTCCAGCATCCTTTCTGATACGCATGTCTTCAGCTACTGAATGAGCATCATTATGGTCAGGAATCTTGGGCTTCAACTTCCTCAAAACAGGTGAATGATCTTCCTCTTCTTCAGCTTGAGGCACTGGGGCCTTGTTCTTTTCCTCAGCAGGTATACTTGTGGTATTCCTCTTGGGTTTTGGGGGCTTCTGAGCTTGAGCTTTGGGAGCAGACTTGGGCTTTGATGGAGTAGCCCCTGTCTTTATAGCATCTCCCATAAGCTTCTGAGCTTTGGGTGCTGGAGCATCCTCTTCTTCTTCTTCAGAATCTCTCATCATTGAGGGCTTGCCAAGAACTTTTGCTGTAGTGGTTCTTGCCCCCTTCTTTTTCTGGCCATCACCTGCTGCTTCACCATCATCTGATTCTATGGTGAATTTCATTGTTTCTCCTATTGCTCCCTTCCTTGGCTTTGACATTGGGATCCTCCTAGCTGGTGCCTTCTTATTCAAACCTGGCTTTGTTGCAGCAGTTGTGCCATACTCCTTTTTCAGCACCTTCTTTTTGGAGCTTACTTCCTCCTCGGTGGCAACATAATCCTCATCCTCAGATTTGAGGTTCTTTTCTTCCTAGATCTGGTGGCTGCCTTTGGCAAGTTGCTAGGAGTGCTCCTGCTGCCATCATCAGAAGTGCTAGAGGGATCTGAGCCCTCACTCATTTGCACCTGTTCCTCTGACCTGTTTTGACTGTCACTTTGATCAGACATCTCTGCAAACTTACTGACAGCAGACCCTGTGAATAGATATAGATGAGGTAGAGTGGATGAGCATCACAAAGTGCAGAGTTTTTGCAAAACAGATGACTTAAAAACTTAGTTTTAGTTCTCCACAGAAAGCATTTCGGAGCTACCGATTTGTAAACTCGGTGATACCGAAGTAGCTTTTAGAACCTAAACTAGTGAACTCGGTCAGGCCGAGTCACAGTTCGGTGGCACCGAGACTGCTAGGGTTTCACAGAGAATCGAACTCGGTCACACCGATTTGAATTTTTCGGTCAGACCGAAAGTGCAAGTGCAATGGCCTAAGCCAAATCGGTGAGACTGATTTCTACAACTCGGTCGGTCCGAGATGAGTTCGGCGGAGACCTAACCCTAAATTTTCAAATCAAACCTAACCTAAGGAATGTTTTCAGTGGATAGAGTGTTTGCATACGTGGTGATGATCATGGCAGAACAATGTGCTACGAATCAGAGGTGAAAGAATAGCACAAAGGATCGAACTCGTACCCTAGTTCGGCGGAGTTCGCTACGGCGGCAACGGAGGAGCAGAATTTCGTTGACGGCGATGGAAACCAGCGGCGGGAGGTCGCTGGCGGCGAGAAGACGATCCGGAGACCCGAGGCGGCAGAGCAGGATACGCGTGGGCTGAGAGGTTTCGAAGAAATTTCCAAAATCTCACCCGTGGGTTTATATATCCCGACCCTGTCGGTGTGACCGAGTGGAACAACTCGGTGGCACCGAGATGCAGAATCGCAAGCGGTTACTACAACTCGGTGTGACCGAAAAGTTCAAATCGGTTGCACCAAGATTGAAAACCTAGATCAATCTAGTGATCTCGGTGTGACCGAAATGGATGACTCGGTCATACCGAAATACACAAAGAGGTTCTGGAAGTTTAAGTCTATGACGAATCGGGGACTCCAAGTGCTCCTCACACAGAGTGGTTCGAATCTGACTTGATCAAACTTTGTGATGTAGCATGAATAGAGTTTGAGACGAGAAAAGCATAGATAGCTAGAGGGAGTTCTTAGGCATTCTTGTCCATCCATTTGGCAAAAGAGGAAAAGCCAAACAATCAAAGCAACAAATGGATGTCCTCGAATGAGTAAAATATGCATCCAACATGCTCACACAATAAAATGACAAATGAAATATGTGACAAAGCATGCACAATCACTCTAGCATCTATCAAGCAATTTGGCAATGACTAGGTCATCTATATATGAGTATATTGACTTAGGAGTCAAATGAGAACATTTGATCATAGGTCATACTCATCGTTTAAGCACAAGTGGGGTTGCCACTTTTACATAAAGCATCGTTGTGTTCACAGCATTAGAGTTGCTTTATCTCAATTGATTTGAGTAAAGCTCCCCCTAGATGTGATATCCCCCTAAGAGGGATGAACTAACCTTGGGTTTTGTCGATGATGAATTCATGTAGGTGTTGAAGATGTGGGTGCTCAATGTTGATGTAGATCATTCGGAGCAATCCTTTGGAGTGAGTTGCACTTTCAACACCTACACGGGTTAGTCCCACAAGGAACAAACAAGGATATCCATAGACATAGAGTGATATTCACATGAGATGATGTCCATGAATGCATTAGGTTACCTTGTCCCTTGTCTTACCAACAAGAGGGTTTGTGACTCCTTGAACTAGTGCAAGATATGGAAGTTGTTTGCACTTGTCCTTGCCAAAATGATAAGAGTGATGTATGTTGGCGGAGTCACCCTCAAGAACTCTCTAGTTCTTCTTCTTAGGGATCCACACCATCTTGATGGGAATCCTTGGAGTTATAGTCGTACTTGATGAAGTGAACTTGATGTAGTCTTGGGAACCCACTTGACCAAGGCTTTAGGAGCTTCTTCAAATGCATCAATCTCCTCTTGAAGCTTGTCCTTGCCCTTTAGTTTGTGGTCTTGTGGTGGAAGATCATCTTTAGCTTGTGTTCCTTGGAAAGAAGTAGGATCATACTTCTCTTGTTGAGGAAAAAACTTCGTCTTGGGGTATTGATCTTTTTCCCACTCAACTCCATTGGCATTGAACTTTCGTTCAAAACCAACACCTTGGTTCTTCCGGTGTCTTCCTTGCTTGCGTACAATTTCCTCAAATTGCTTGCTTCCGGCAAGACTCTTGTAAACACCTTTCTCTATAATTCCCTTAAATAAGCTACTTTCTTGCTCAAGTGTAACTTGGCTAAGAGAGTCATTAGTGGAATCAAGAGAACTACTAGAGGCAACAACATTGGATTTAGCATGATTGTTGTTACTACTAGAGGAAGAATCTTTCTTGTTCTTGTTGCTAGATTTAACTTGTGGCATGTAAGTAGACAAGAGTAAACGCTTGGCAATGTAAGAAGAACTTTTCTTGCGAAGATCATCATTGATTGCTTTTAAGAAATCATGCTCTTGCTCAAGATTGAGCTTTTCAAAGCGTAGCTTCTCATGAGTCTTTAAAAGTTCTCGATGATCTTCCAAGGTAGTTTCATGATCTAACTTAAGAGTGTTTAGTTCTTTAGTTAGACGCTCAATCTCCTTCTTATCATTATCATTCGTTTTATCTAGATTATCATGATTAATAGCAAGTTCATCATAGTTCTCATAACTAGAGTTGTCAACAAGTAAATCATCATCTCCTAGCAAATCATCTTCATCACTATTGAAATCAACATACTCGGGGTGTGATACCTTTGGACCTTTAGCCATGAAGCATCTTCCAATTCCTTCATTTGGTGAGTCAAATATGTCATAGGAGTTGGTTGACACAAGAGCTAGACCAGCAACACCTTCATCTTGAGTATATTCGGAGTTGGAGTGATAACTTCTTTCGGAGTGATGGTCGGAGTCGGAGCTGGATACCCATTCACCAACATGAGCTTGATGTCTTCTTTTTGTGTAGCTCTTTGATGATTTGTCCTTCCTCTCCGAATCCTTGCTTCTCCGAGAGGGTCTTCGTTCATAACGATCATCTCTACTCCTTCTCTCTCTTGGTGGTGATTCTTCTCTTCTACTTCTTCTCTTGGGAGAATCTTCTCTTCTTTTGTAGGGAGCCGTACACTCATTTGAGTCGTGTCCGGGTCTTCCACAATTGTAGCAATTCTGTTCACGACTTGAAGATCTCTTGTCATTGTAGGACCTTGACTTGGAGCTTCTTTCCTTGCTTCTACTCTTGTAGAATTTGTTGAAGTTCTTCACCATTAGGCTCAATTCTTCATTGAAGGTTTGTTTCTCACTTGATGATGTGGGAGCTTCACATGAGGCTTTGTAAGCACCACTTGACTTGTTGTGGAGCTCTTCCTTATCCTTAAGTGACATCTCATGAGCAACAATTCTTCCAATGACTTCCGTTGGCTTGAGATCTTTGTAATTGGGCATCATTTGGATCAATGTGCACACGGTATCATATTTTCCATCCAAGGCTCTTAGGATCTTCTTGATGATGAATCTATCGGTCATCTCTTCACTTCCTAAGCCGGCAATCTCATTTGTGATGAGAGCAAGCCTAGAGTACATTTCAGCGACACCTTCACCATCCTTCATTTTGAACTTGTCAAGTTGACTTTGAAGCACATCCAATTTGGATTCCTTGACGGAGTCGGTACCTTCGTGCATGTCAATCAAAGTATCCCAAATTTCCTTTGCATTCTCAAGACGGCTCATTTTGTTGAACTCTTCGGGGCACAATCCGTTGAAGAAAATATCACAAGCTTGAGCGTTGTATTACAACATCTTCAATTCTTCCACGGTAGCTTCACAGTTCGGTTCTCTCCCATCAAAGAATTCACCTTGCAAGCCAATACACACAATGTCCAAGAATATGCATTTTCATCTTATGCTTCCAACTAGCAAAATTAGTACCATCAAAGTAAGGACCTCTACGGTGGTAATTTCCCTCACTAGACGCCATACTCTCCTAGGTAGTGAAACCAAGGCTATGATCACCAAAAACTATGGAAATCAAAGCAAATGGAGACCAAAGCTCTGATACCACTTGTAGGGTCGAAAGTATGTCTAGAGGGGGGTGATTAGACTACTTGACCAAATAAAAATCTAGCCTTTTCCCAATTTTAAGTCTTGGCAGATTTTAGCAATTTAGCACAAATCAAGTAATCAACCTACACATGCAATTCTAAGAGTATAGCAGCGGAATGTAAAACAATTGCATATGAAGGTAAAGGGAGGAGTTTGGAGGGAGCAAACGCAATGTAGACACGGAGATTTTTTATCCGTGGTTCCGATAGGTGGTGCTATCGTACATCCACGTTGATGGAGACTTCAACCCACGAAGGGTAACGGTTGTGCGAGTCCACGGAGGGCTCCACCCACGAAGAAGCAACCTTGTCTATCCCACCATGGCCATCGCCCATGAAGGACTTGCCTCACTAGGGTAGATCTTCACGAAGTAGGCGATCTCCTTGCCCGTGCAAACTCCTTGGTTCAACTCCACAATCTTGACGGAGGCTCCCAAGTGACACCTAGCCAATCTAGGAGACACCACTCTCCAAAAGGTAATAGATGGTGTGTTGATGATGAACTCCTTGCTCTTGTGCTTCAAATGATAGTCTCCCCAACACTCAACTCTCTCTCATAGGATTGGATTTGGTAGAAAGATGACTTGAGTGGAAAGCAACTTGGGGAAGGCTAGAGATCAAGATTTATGTGGTTGGAATGGAATATCTTGACCTCAACACAAGTGTAGGTGGTTCTCTCTTAGAAAATGTATGTTGGAAGTGTAGGCATGTTCTGATGGCTCTCTCCATGAATGAAGAGTGGGTGGAGGGGTATAAATAGCCTCCACACAAAATCTAACCGTTACACACAAATCACCAAACTCGGTCAGACCAATTTAGTTCAAAATGTGAACGTTAGGATTTTCGGTGGGACCGACATGTCAACTCAGTGGGACCGATTCCATTAGGGTTAGGGCATAACGTAATCTCGGTGAGACCGATTACACAAACTCGGTGGGACCGATTTTGGTAATAAGCAAACAGAGAGTTGGTTAGGCAAACTCGGTGGGACCAATTCGCTCATCTCGGTTAGACCGGAGCGTTATGAAGGGGAAACAGAGAGTTTGCATTGCAATCTCGGTGGGACCGATGGCTCATCTCGGTTGGACCGAAACATTACGAAGGGAAACAGAGAGGTTGCAATCGCATCTCGGTGAGACCGAGATCCCTATCGGTGAGACCAAAGTGACTAGGGTTTGTGGCAGTGGCTATGTCAAGAGAACTCGGTGGCGCCGGATGGAAAGTTTCGGTGGGGCCGAGTTTGACGTTTGGTTTGGGACATATGTGGATATGAGAAAGTAGTTGAGGGTTTTTGGAGCATATCACTAAGCATTTTGAGCAAGTAACTCATTAAGCAACACCTCACCCCCTTTTAATAGTATTGGATTTTCCTATGGACTCAATGTGATCTTGGATCAATAAAAGTAAAATGTAGAGTCTTGTGCTTTGAGCTTGAGCCAATCTTTTGTCCTTAGCATTTTGAGGGGTCCACTTTCTAATCCATGCCATGCCAATCATTGAGCTTTCCTGAAATATTTATCTTGAAATAGCATTAGCTCAGTGAGCTATATGTTGTTAGGAATTACCAAAACCACCCAGGGATAGTTGCACTTTCACCATCCAGAACGCCTGGAACATCCAGCACCTCCGGAAGTTCTACCCATGAAGCAAGGCCCAGCGCCTGTGAAGCAAGGCCCAGTGCCTGTGAAGGTCTCCGCTCGTGACACTCTCACGTAATAATGAGTGGGCCTGTACACGCCCCGGAGTCTCAGGAGTGCCGCCCTTGGGCCTCGGGGGCTCCCTCCCACATCCTAGTGGCAGCACTTAGCTCCGCGCTGGTGAGAAGACTAGACTAGGTGCTGGACGCGGCTGTTCATTTGCTTTCTGTATTTGGTTTGCCCCTTTTTTATGGAATTTGGAGTTCTGGTGTTCTCTATCAATTGCTCGGCTGGGTTTTCCTTTCCTTTTGCTACCTATTCGCTCGTTCCTTGATTTACACCTGGGAGGGCGGCAGTTGCTCGACGCTCTCCCTCGCACGCCTCACGCGGGGGCTCGGCAGTTGTGTGCGCACTCCTCGCCGAAGCTCTGTCGCTCGAGAGCTCCGGCTCTCCTAATCTTCGGGAGGCGCCCTCGGTTGAGCTCGTGCTAGGCGCTTCCCCCTAAGTCCGTGCCCCACGGGTATCGCGACGTGGCGCACCAGGCCATGGCGAGCCCATGGCTGGGGCCTCGCACAGAGAAGGATAAGCACCCAACGGATGACCTAACAAAATTCTGCAGCTTTACAACGACTCCCGAGGTCAACAGCTCGCGGCTCGGAGGTGTCAGCAGGTCCCACGAGCCGCACCACGAGGCGTGAAACTACCCCGGGCTCACCAAGCTAAGTTATCCCCCTGCACCTACATGAAGCAAGAATGCCACAACACGACACTGGAACAATAAACATAACATAGCGACTAGGAAATCACGATTCGTTACACGCCCTTGCAAGGCCCCATACTTGTTTCCTTTTTGAAATGCAGGAAGACAGGAAAGAACAAAACAAAAGCGGCGCGCACCCCCGCAGCGGTTCGCAATGGTAGGCCCTCGGCGCCCTCCTGGACTCATCCAGACCCCTCCTCGCGCTTCACTGGGGCGCGGCAACGAGACGACCCACTACCGCCCTCGAAGCGGGCACGGCGGCGTGGCGGCTGATTGATACGTCTCCAACGTATCTATAATTTTTGATTGTTCCATGCTATATTATATTCTGTTATGGACATTACTGGGCTTTATTATACACTTTTATATTATTTTTGGGACTAACCTATTAACCGGAGGCCCAGCCCAGAATTGCTGTTTTTTGCCTATTTCAGAGTTTCGCGGAAAAAGAATATCAAACGGAGTCCAAACGGAATGGAACCTTCGGGAACGTGATTTTCGGAACGAACGTGATCCAGAGGACTTGGACCCTATGTCAAGACATCAACCAGGAAGGCACGAGGTAGGGGGCGCGCCTACCCCCTGGCGCGCCCTCCACCCTCGTGGGCCCCACGTTGCTCCACCGACGTACTTCTTCCTCCTATATATACCTACGTACCCCCAAACTACCAGATACGGAGCCAAAAACCTAATTCCACCGCCGCAACCTTCTGTACCCGTGAGATCCCATCTTGGGGCCTTTTCCGGAGCTCCGCCGGAGGGGGCATCGATCACGGAGGGCTTCTACATCAACACCGTAGCCTCTCCGATGATGTGTGAGTAGTTTACTTCAGACCTTCGGGTCCATAGTTATTAGCTAGATGGCTTCTTCTCTCTTTTTGGATCTCAATACAATGTTCTCCCCCTCTCTTGTGGAGATCTATTCAATGTAATCTTCTTTTGCGGTGTGTTTGTTGAGACCGATGAATTGTGGGTTTATGATCAAGTTTATCTATGAACAATATTTGAATCTTCTCTGAATTCTTTTATGTATGATTGGTTATCTTTGCAAGTCTCTTCGAATTATCAGTTTGGTTTGGCCTACTAGATTGATCTTTCTTGCAATGGGAGAAGTGCTTAGCTTTGGGTTCAATCTTGCGGTGTCCTTTCCCAGTGACAGTAGGGGCAACAAGGCACGTATTATATTGTTGCCATCGAGGATAACAAGATGGGGTTTATATCATATTGCATGAGTTTATCTCTCTACATCATGTCATCTTACTTAAAGCGTTACTCTGTTCTTATGAACTTAATACTCTAGATGCATGCTGGATAGCGGTCGATGTGTGGAGTAATAGTAGTAGATGCAGGCAGGAGTCGGTCTACTTGTCTCGGACGTGATGCCTATATACATGATCATACCTAGATATTCTCATAACTACGCTCAATTCTGTCAATTGCTCAACAGTAATTTGTTTACCCACCGTAATACTTATGCTCTCGAGAGAAGCCACTAGTGAAACCTATGGCCCCCGGGTCTATTTTCCATCATATTTAATCTCCCAACAACAAGCTATTTCTGGCGCCGTTTTTATTTTACTTTCTTTACTTTGCATCTTTATCATAAAAATACCAAAAATATTATCTTATCATATCTATCAGATCTCACTCTCGTAAGTGACCGTGAAGGGATTGACAACCCCTTTATTGCGTTGGTTGCGAGGATTTATTTGTTTGTGTAGGTGCGAGGGACTCGTGCGTGGCCTCCTACTGGATTGATACCTTGGTTCTCAAAAACTGAGGGAAATACTTACGCTACTTTACTGCATCACCCTTTCCTCTTCAAGGGAAAACCAACGCAGTGCTCAAGAGGTAGCAAGAAGGATTTCTGGCGCCGTTGCCGGGGAGTCTACGCAAAAGTCAACATACCAAGTACCCACCACAAACCCTTATCTCCCACATTACATTATTTGCCATTTGCCTCTCGTTTTCCTCTCCCCCACTTCACCCTTGACGTTTTATTTGCCCGCTCTTTTCTGTTCGTCCTTTTGTTTGCTCGTGTTGTCATGTGCCTTCTATATGCTTGCATCTTCGCTTGCTGAAAATCTATTGATATGGATCCACTTAAAGTGTTCTACTTGGATCATCTTCGATCCTTATGCGCTCGTGATGAAACCCCAACTAGCCTAGTTAATGGGAAATCTTTAGATGAGCATGCTCATTTTGTGCGTCATCGTTTGTCTGAAAAAGGGAAGCTCTTATGGTATCATATAAATAGTTTGCTATGCTATGCTTGGAATCTTTGTGAAATTTTTGATTTTACTTGTTGCTCTAAGAACCCTAAAAAACACCTTCCCTACCTATGTGAGTTCAATGATAATGAAATCTTATCTTCTTATGCAAAGGGTGTTTATAGTTACTATGATATCGAACAAATTGAAGAATTTGTCATTTTTAAGGGTGCTCATGAAGTTGCTTCTTTGATTGAAAAGTATGATTTTACTCTCAACAAATCTGAAAATTTCGTCATACTTAAATATTGCAATGAAAACTTTGCTCATAATGTCTATGTCCAAGAATTTATTGAAAGAATGACCGTTGCTTTGGAAGAAAATAATGATATGCATGAATCTATATATAATGATGATTCTGATGATTTGATTGAAATATCCCTTGATGAACATGATGCTTGCTATCCTTGTGGTCATGATGCCAATATTTATGAAGATGAATTTGCTATAGTTCCGTATGTTAAACATGAGATCGTTGCTATTGCACCCATACTTGATAGTTCCTTCGATAAAAAGCATGATTGCAATGATTTTACTATAAATTTTCTTGATGTCAGTTGTGCTAATAATATGCAAAACCCTAAGCTTGGGGATGCTAGTTTTGCTATGTCTACTACTTGTTGCAATGATCAAGATTGGGGTGATAGTTCTTCTTATGATCTTGAAAATTTATTTAAGCTCCATGATGAATATGAGATTGATAATAGTGTTTGCAATATTATTGAAAGTGGGTTTGGAAGAGTGTCAACTTTAGATCCCACATATTTGGAGAATGTTCGATCTTATGATTTTTTTGATAAAAGTGGGTTTGGAGAGGTCATGACTTTAGTTAATATTAATCCCACTATTTTGGAAGAGTGTCAACTTTGCATGCATGTGGATTGTGTTGAAAATATTTTATGTGATAGCTATTTTGTTGAATTTTCCTATGATCCTACATGTAATTATTATGAGAGAGGAAAATATGGTTGTAGAAACTTCTATCTTACTAAATTACCTCTCGTCATGTTGAGATTGCTATTGTTTCTTTCCGCTTCCTTGCATATGCTAGTTTTTGGTTGCTATGATAATTTGTTTGCCTATAAGATGCCTATGCATAGGAAGTATGTTAGACTTATATGTATTTGTCACGTGTTTTATGATGCTCTCTTTGCGCTTCAATTTTTGTCTATGAGCATCATTAAAATTATCAATGCCGAGCTAGGGGCGTTAAACGATAGCGCTTGTTGGGAGGAAACCCAATTTTATTTTTAGTTTTTTGCTTTTTGCTTCTGTTTAGGAATAAATATTTGATATAGCCTCTGGTTAGATGTGTTTTTATGTTTTAATTAGTGTTTGTGCCAAGTTAAACCTATAGGATCTTGGATGATAGTAATTTGATCTTGCTGAAAATTCCAGAAACTTTCTGTTAATGAAAATAATTGTTAAAAATCACCAGAACATGATAAAATATTGATTCCAATTTCTGCTGATCAATAAACAAATTTTCTAGGTCTTCCTATTTTGGTTGAATTTTTGGAGTTCCAGACTGTTCTGTTTTTGACAGATTCTGTTTTTCGTGTGTTGTTTGCTTATTTTGATGAATCTATGGCTAGTAAAATAGTTTATAAACCATAGAGAAGTTGGAATACAGTAGATTTAACACCAATATAAATAAATAATGATTTCATTATAGTACCTTGAAGTGGTGTTTTGTTTTCTTTCGCTAACGGAGCTCACGAGATTTTCTGCTGAGTTTTGTGTTGTGAAGTTTTCAAGTTTTGGGTAAAAGATTTGATGGATTATGGAGCAAGAAGTGGAAAGAGCCTAAGCTTGGGGATGCCCATGGCACCCCAAGAAAACCTAAGGACACCTAAAAGCCAAAGCTTGGGGATGCCCCGGAAGGCATGCCCTCTTTCGTCTACTTCCATCGGTAACTTTACTTGGAGCTATATTTTTTATTCACCACATGATATGTGTTTTGCTTGGAGCGTCTTGTATTATTTGAGTCTTTATTTGTTAGATTGCCACAATCATCCTTGCTGTACACACCTTTTGAGAGAGACACACATGATTCGGAAATTGTTAGAATACTCTATGTGCTTCACTTATATCTTTTGAGTTATATAGTTTTTGCTCTAGTGCTTCACTTATATCTTTTAGAGCACGGTAGTGGATTTGTTTTATAGAAACTATTTTTCTCTCATGCTTCACTTAGATTATTTTCAGAGTCCTACAAAACAGCATGGTAATTTGCTTTAATTATGATAGGCATTCAAGATTAGTAAAAAAATTCTTATGAGTGTGTTGAATACTATGAGAAGTTAGATGCTTGATAATTGTTTTGAGATATGGAGTTGATGATATTAGAGTCATGCTAGTTGAGTAGTTGTGAATTTGATAAATACTTGTGTTAAAGTTTGTGATTCCCGTAGCATGCACGTATGGTGAACCGTTATGTGATGAAGTCGGAGCATGATTTATTTATTGATTGTCTTTCTTATGAGTGGCGGTCGGGGACGAGCGATGGTCTTTTCCTACCAATCTATCTCCCTAGGAGCATGCGCGTAATACTTTGCTTTGATAACTTGTAGATTATTGCAATAAGTATATGAGTTCTTTATGACAATTGTTGAGTCCATGGATTATACGCACTTTTCTTCCTTCCACCATTGCTAGCCTCTCTAATACCGCGCACCTTTCGCCGGTATCATACACCCACCATATGCCTTCCTCAAAACAGCCACCATACCTACCTACCATGGCATTTCCATAGCCATTCCAAGATATATTGCCATGCAACTTTCCACCGTTCCATTTATTATGACACGCTCCATCATTGTCATATTGCTTTGCATGATCATGTAGTTGACATCGTATTTGTGGAAAAGCCACCATTCATAATTCTTTCATACATGTCACTCTTGATTCATTGCATATCCCGGTACACAGCCGGAGGCATTCACATAGAGTCATATTTTTTTCTAAGTATTGAGTTGTAAGTAAATAAAAGTGTGATGACCATCATTTTTTAGAGCATTGTCCCAAGTGAGGAAAGGATGATGGAGACTATGGTTCCCCCACAAGTCGGGATGAGACTCCAGACTAAAAGAAGAGGCCATAAAAAAAGAAAAGGCCCAAATAAAAAAAAGAGAAAAAAAGAGAGAAGGGACAATGTTACTATCCTTTTACCACACTTGTGCTTCAAAGTAGCACCATGATCTTCATGATAGAGAGTCTCCTATGATATCACTTTCATATACTAGTGGGAAATTTTCATTATAGAACTTGGCTTGTATATTCCAATGATGGGCTTCCTCAAAATGCCATAGGTCTTCGTGAGCAAGCGAGTTGGATGCACACCCACTTAGTTTCTTTTGTTGAGCTTTCATATACTTATAGCTCTAGTGCATCCGTTGTATGGCAATCCCTACTCACTCACATTGATATCTATTAATGGGCATCTCCATAGCCCGTTGATACGCCTAGTTGATGTGAGACTATCTTCTCCTTTTTTGTCTTCTCCACAACCACCATTCTATTCCACATATAGTGTTATGTCCATGGCTCGCGCTCATGTATTGCGTGAAGATTAAAAAAGTTTGAGAACATCAAAAGTATGAAACAATTGCTTGGCTTGTCATCGGGGTTGTGCATGATTTAAATACTTTGTGTAGTGAAGATAGAGCATAGCCAGACTATATGATTTTGTAGGGATAACTTTCTTTGGCCATGTTATTTTGAGATGACATAATTGCTTGGTTAGTATGCTTGAAGTATTATTATTTTTATGTCAATATTAAACTTTTGTCTTGAATCGTTCGGATCTGAATATTCATACCATAATTAAGAGAATTACATTGAAATTATGCCAAGTAGCATTCCACATCAAAAATTCTGTTTTTATCATTTACCTACTCGAGGACGAGCAGGAATTAAGCTTGGGGATGCTTGATACGTCTCCAACGTATCTATAGTTTTGATTGTTCCATGCTATATTATATTCTGTTTTGGACATTAATGGGCTTTATATACACTTTTATATTATTTTTGGGACTAACCTATTAACCGGAGGCCCAGCCCAGAATTGTTGTTTTTGCCTATTTCAGAGTTTCGCAGAAAAAGAATATCAAACGGAGTCCAAACGGAATGAAACCTCCGGGAACGTGATTTTCGGAACGAACGTGATCCAGAGGACTTGGACCCTACGTCAAGACATCAACCAGGAAGGCACGAGGTAGGGGGGCGCGCCTACCCCCTGGGCGCGCCCTCCACCCTCGTGGGCCCCACGTTGCTCCACCGACGTACTTCTTCCTCCTATATATACCTACGTACCCCCAAACTACCAGATACGGAGCCAAAAACCTAATTCCACCGCCGCAACCTTCTGTACCCGTGAGATCCCATCTTGGGGCCTTTTCTGGAGCTCCGCCGGAGGGGGCACCGATCACGGAGGGCTTCTACATCAACACCATAGCCTCTCCGATGATGTGTGAGTAGTTTACTTCAGACCTTCGGGTCCATCGTTATTAGCTAGATGGCTTCTTCTCTCTTTTTGGATCTCAATACAATGTTCTCCCCCTCTCTTGTGGAGATCTATTCGATGTAATCTTCTATTGCGGTGTGTTTGTTGAGACCGATGAATTGTGGGTTTATGATCAAGTTTATCTATGAACAATATTTGAATCTTCTCTGAATTCTTTTATGTATGATTGGTTATCTTTGCAAGTCTCTTCGAATTATCAGTTTGGTTTGGCCTACTAGATTGATCTTTCTTGCGATGGGAGGAGTGCTTAGCTTTGGGTTCAATCTTGTGATGTCCTTTCCCAGTGACAGTAGGGGCAGCAAGGCACGTATTGTATTGTTGCCATCGAGGATAACAAGATGGGGTTTATATCATATTGCATGAGTTTATCTCTCTACATCATGTCATCTTACTTAAAGCGTTACTCTGTTCTTATGAACTTAATACTCTAGATGCATGCTGGATAGCGGTCGATGTGTGGAGTAATAGTAGTAGATGCAGGCAGGAGTAGATCTACTTGTCTCGGACATGATGCCTATATACATGATCATACCTAGATATTCTCATAACTATGCTCAATTCTGTCAATTGCTCAACAGTAATTTGTTTACCCACCGTAATACTTATGCTCTCGAGAGAAGCCACTAGTGGAACCTATGGCCCCCGGGTCTATTTTCCGTCATATTTAATCTCCCAACAACAAGCTATTTCTAGCGCCATTTTTATTTTACTTTCTGTACTTTGCATCTTTATCATAAAAATACCAAAAATATTATCTTATCATATCTATCAGATCTCACTCTCGTAAGTGACCGTGAAGGGATTGACAACCCCTTTATTGCGTTGGTTGCGAGGATTTATTTGTTTGTGTAGGTGCGAGGGACTCGTGCGTGGCCTCCTACTGGATTGATACCTTGGTTCTCAAAAACTGAGGGAAATACTTACGCTACTTTACTGCATCACCCTTTCCTCTTCAAGGGAAAACCAACGCAGTGCTGAAGAGGTAGCACTAATCATAGTGGCCGCTGCTAGAGCTATCATCGGAGGAGGAGCTGCCGTAGTTGGATGAGCCTCGGCCGGCGCCGAGGGCGAGTTCACCTTTATCCTCGTCGCGGCCGTCGCCAAGGCCGAGCACCTCGCCGCCGTCGTTGTCCTCAGGACAGCATCCGATGCGGCGACCATCTTCCCCGAATACCCTCACGAAGAGGGTCGCGTTGCCGTCATACTTGAAGTGGAAAGTACACTGCCTGCCCAGGCCGCGCGCGCGGGCAAACGTCTGCCAACCACGGAGACCTCCACCGCGACCCATTGAGCCTTGCTACAGCAGCCATTCACCTGCAGCCAGAGACTGCCTGGACCCGTGACCGGTAGTTCGCCGGCAAAGGAGCGCGGGAGCTGAAGCTAGGTGCCGGTCGGGTTTTCCGACCACACGACGAACTCCGGCAGCACCTCTGCCGAGTGGAAGCGCGGCCGGGGAGGCCGCGCAACTATGGCACGCCTCCCTCCGTTGACGGGGCTGCCACGACCTGGGCGGCTCCCACCGCATGAAGAGGTGCCGCCGCGGCCGTGAGGGGCCACGGCGGGGGTCGCGACGTGCTTGCGTGGGCGACCGCGCGCCCTCTTGGGCGGTGGCGAGCCGGGCCCCTCATGGCGGGCCTTCCCTTTCTCTGCGGCCGAGAACCTCTTCACCGGTGCCATGGGGGTCGCTGCTAGCAATGAAGCAAGGAAGAAGAAGCGAGCGAAACGGGAAGAGATGGGCGATGGGGGCTCCGCCCCCCTCCTTATTTATAGAAGGAGAAGGCCAACCGGCGACCCCCACGATCACATGTAATGATGGTTTTCTCTGCATGCACCAGGGACTCATCAAGTCGGGCAGTTGCCGAGGCAGCGTGGGGAAGCGGAGACGCCCACGTCCCGTCAATCGTCACGCGTCAATCAAGGCCGTAGGCGGTTGGGGCCCGCGGTGCTCCGCACTTGCCCTTTGGCTTCGCCTCGAAGCCAAGTCCGAGCACGCCTTGGGCCCGGGGGCTACTGTCGGCGTTCTGGGAACGGGGGTCCCCAGTCTTGCCTGCCTGCGGCCCACGGCGTGGCTCCTCCAGCGGCCTGGTAAGGCCCATCTTCACCAGCAAACACTCAAGACCCTCGCGAGGCGGACGACACAGGACCTCCTCAGGGGCGGCCTCACTAGGTCGGCTCATGAGGAGCGGAGAGATCAAGGCGGGGCACCTCGTGAGGTTCCCATGACATGAGCCATGACGACCAAGGCCAGGCGGGTGCCAGCGGGAGCAGAGTACTGGTTACCTCTTCGGTGCTAAAGGAGCAGGAGCGGGCGAGGAGTCTCGAGGCATCGGGCAAAGGTTTCCATATCGGTGCAACGAGACCAAGACCAGCAGGACGGCAGGACGGAGGTCATCGCGGAGCCCATGATGGCGTCACCACCAGAGCCTTTGCCAGTCGAAGACCACCTTTTGTCAGGATAGCTTGTACTACCTGTCCCCCTTCAAATTGGCCGTTGTGGGATCCCTTCCCGCCTAATATTTGGGAAGAGGACCAGGGCCTCTATAAATAGGACTAGCCACCACCTTAGAAAGAGGATCACTCAGATCACCCTTGACCACACAAGCTCACCGAGCTCAAGAACACATCTCCTCAGGAGGCTGTTCTTCCCTTGTACTTGTTCATCCTCAGCCTACAAGGCAATCCACCACGCCACACTGGAGTAGGGTATTACACCACATCGGTCGCCCAAACCAGTATAAACTCTTGTGTCCGTTGTTCTTAGGGTTCGACGAGCTGAGCTTTGAGATTGCGGTGAGAGCGTGAGCTAGGGGGGAAGAGATCTTCGTGCGCACCCCAGAGTTTGAACCTCAAGGGTTTTGCCGGAACCCGTGATCCGATAATAACTTTCGAATGAAACATGATCAAACCAAAGAACATTTTGTCTCATGCTGATAGGTAACAGAGCACTGGCCTTGCTCAATATTAGCTATGATTGTCCTCAACCTAGCCTCAGAATTTAAACCACACACTTTCCAAAAGAGCACTTTCCAATTTATCAGTGACATTGTAAGACTATCACTTTATACAATGTCTTCTTCATGTGATTCAATTTCATGTGTTAGTAATCCCCTTGGGCTAAGGGACGAGCCTCTCGTGGGCTTCTGGCCCTGTGCAAACACAACTATGGGATTAATAGAATGATTTTCCTTTCTTTTATATGCACAACGGTTTGTCCCATGTCTCCTTGATCCAAGGACTTGTCGGTACCCAAGGCACCGAAGATCAGTACAAGGAGAGGCAACACACATGAAAGAGTGGAAGGCTACACCAAACACTCGCTAGTGTGGTAGGTAGAACCAATTCCTTAGAAGGACTACGATGTAGTCACTATATGCTAATGCTTTCGAATGGTATTTTCTAAATAATCGAGGTAATCGTGAGATGGATTGGGGTTAAGGTTGTACAATTCAATCTTTGATTCGATGATAGTCGGTCGTGGTGTCCAAAGGACGCATCGCCCACTTATCTAGCTATAGAGTATTTATTATTTATTATTCATACCGATGCTAATGTCTATTTTATGATTCCAAGCATGTGTACACAATTGCAAGTGAAACCTCTACTCTGGCTATTTCCTTTTCACAACTGCCGCAATTTCTGTTTGTGTTTGGTCTGGTGGCAAAGACGTTATGCGATAACAAAGGCTTGCTAGAAGTAACCTTACTTAGCTTAACCACTTTCTAGATTCAATAATTCCTAAGTCTTTAGAGAAGAAGGTTATTACTATAGTCCAAACCAGATTGAAGGTAATCAGTGCTCCTCTAATAGTATGATTGTTTTTTTAGAATCACCGGGGGGAGCTCCCCCACCTGAATATATTGCTCAAATGGCTGTAGAGAAACAACAGGTACAGATTACAGAGGCACGGTGCAACGTGCAGAGAGGTAGGAACGCCACAAGAGGACGTCCTCCTTGTCACCCGTATCAATAAGACGGTGTGACCAAAGGTCTAAGTCCGAGACAAGGTTTCTAAGGGTTATTACAGAACATTGATCAATATTCAAAGAGCATATCATTACGTGCCGCCCAAATCTTCGAGAGTAGTGCGAGGAGAACGAAGGACCAGACATTCTTGGGGAGGTGTTGAGGTAGCGGAGTGTCCCAAAGCTCGTTGAGATCATCGGTCGAAGGCAGGAAGCCTACACGTTGCCATATCCTATTGGCGAGAGGACATGTGATGAAGAGGTGAATGGAGTTTTCAAGTAGCGTATGACAGCGGGGGCATAAATCGGAGGAGATTATACGCTTATGGGCAAGGTTCACACTAGTGTTGAGATGGTCTTTGAAGAGAAGCCAAGCAAAAATCTTTATTTTGCGAGGAACCTTGGTGCCCCAAATGAGGGGAGCAATGAGATCCATGTCCGGCCTAGTCATGAGGGTGCCATATGCTTGCTTGGTGGAGAATTCATGACCCTGAAGTAGGAACCGTTGATCTTCCTCTGTCGAAGGCGCGAAGTCCTGCAAAATAGCCAAAAGCGAGGCAAGCTCTGTTTCTGCTGTAAGAGAGAGACGATTACGGAGGTTAGCTTCAATACCGAAACACAAGATTTTAGCCACTTTAACCAGCTGTAGGGTTGAGTGTGAGAAGAGGTGCGGGGAGGTGGTAGCTAGGGGTTTTGGGGTGAGCCAGGTATCAATCCAGAAATATGTGTGTGTTCCACTGTTTGTTAGCACAAAGGAAATTGACTGTAGGGTTGGGATTTGTTGAGATATCGTGCGGCACAAGAAAGAGGTTTGGGGGGCCGAGGAGACTAATGCGTTAGGGTGTTGGAGATCTAGCCAATCTAGCCAGGGTGACTGTGCGGAGGAGAGGGCTTTGGCAGCAAACTTCATTAAGAGGCAGTTATTTTGAACATGCAGGTTTTTGAGCCCTAAACCACCGATTTTTTTTGGAGCCCAAACGTTTTTCCACGCAATCAGGCATTGAGCACCCGAGCAAGCATCTTCTCCGGCCCAGAAAAATGACCTTCTCAGAGAGTCAATGATTTTGAGGGTTTTCTTGGGTATACGAAAGACAGACATGAAGTAGGTAAGGAGGGAGTCGAGGACCACGGAGATGAGAATAAGCCGATCGCCTCTGTCTAGAAGCTTGGCATGCCAGCCAGTTAGTAATTTACGAGATCGTTCTATCAACGGAGCGAAGGCATTGGAGGGGGCTTGGTTGGGGCGAGGGGGAGTCCAAGGTAGGTTTGAGGGAGAGGGGCGCGTGTGCAGTCCATGGCGAGAGCAATGGCGGCAGCTAAAGTTTCATCTGTGTGCAGGGTATCCAGGGTGGTTTTGGAGAAGTTGATGGTGAGGCCAGTAGCTTGAGCAAAGTTCTTTAGGATTGTTTTGAGGGTTGCAGCGGCGGAGGGAGAGGCGGCTGCGATGATCAGCGTATCGTCGGCGTATTGGAGAATGGTAGGGCCAGGTGAGTAAAGATGGGGTGGCGGAGAGCAAGGTCGGAGTTCTGGAGGATGAGCTACTGAAGCAGATCAACGACGATTAGGAAAAGGTAGGGGGAGGCTGGGTCGCCCAGCCGTAGTCCATTCTTGCATTGTATCCAGTGGCCTGGAATGCCATTTAGGAGGATGCCAGTCTTGCCCGTGTGGAGGATATTTTGAATCCAGATACGAAAAGATTGGGAGAAACCGCGGACAGCCAAGATTTTGTCCAGGGCGGTCCAGGCAACCGAGTCGAAGGCCTTCCTGAAGTCAAGCTTGAAAATCATGGTTGGTCGTTTGCGAGAATGGCAAGTGCTGATGAGGTCTGCTGCAAAGACGTAGTTTTTGGCAATATTCCTGCCGGTGATGAACCCGGTCTGATTACCATGAACTAGACTAGGAATGAGAGGTTTGAGGCGCGAAGTGAGGACTTTAGTAATGGCTTTAACTAGGCAGTTTTGTAGGGATATTGGTCTGAAGGCGTCGGGTGACGTTGGGGAGGCATTCTTTGGGAGGAGAGCGATGTGTGCACAGTTTAGGCATTCCATGTCTGCCACCCCTTGGTGAAATTGCGCGAAAAGGGGTAGAATTGCATGCTTGATAAAGGGCCAGAAGGATCTATAGAAAGAGGGGCCGAAACCGGGCCAGGGCTTGCTTGGGGGTTCATTTGGAAGAAGGCCAGCTTGATCTCCTCTTCGAAAAACTGCACGTCAAGGGCGTGGAGGCCAGTCATGGGATGAGGATAAATCGAATTGAGGTCAAAGGGCCATGTTGTTATGGCAGTAGAACCGATGAGAGAGACGAAAAAAATCCTGAAGGATTTCCGCTTTATGTTGATGAGAGGTGAAGACCGAGCCGTCACGTGTGAGAGAGAAGATTTTGTTCCTTCTAAGCCGTTGTGAGGCCGACATGTGGAAGAACTTAGAGTTCTCACCACCGTGGATTGCTCGGGAAACTTTGGCACGCCATTTCCAGTAAGACATTTTTCTAGGATAGTGCATTTAAGGAGAGATATGATGATCTTGCGGGTGAGGAGTTCTGGTGGGGAGAGGGGCCTGGATTCCTCAACGTGATCGAGGGCAGCGATAGCAATTTTGCAACGAGATTCGCGGAGGGGGCGGGAATGCGCGAGCGAGCCCATTTTTTGAGACCGGCCCGAGTTTGTTTGAGCAAGGAGGCGAGGGTGGCGGCAGAATTGGTCGCCGTGGTGGGCCGTGGAGAAGTCCAAACAGAGCGGATTATATCTCTGCAGGGCTGGAAATTGGCCCAACATGGTTCAAATTTAAAAAAGTTGGACCGCGGGATTGTCGTGGTGACGTGGACGAGGAGGGGGGCGTGGTCGGACGTGAAACGCGTGAGGGATGAGAGGGAAGAATTGGGAAAGGCATCGGCCCATGCCAAGTTAAAGAAGGCACGGTCGATCCATTCTAGGGTAGGTGTGGCTCTATTGTTGGACCATGTGAATTGGCGGTCTAGAAGTGGCAGTTCGATGAGGGCAAGGTCATCAAGAGTTTGGTTAAACGCATTGGCTCCGGTCTGTCTAAACGCATCATTGTTTTTGTCAGAGGGGAAACGGAGGAGGTTGAAGTTGCCCACAAGTAGCCAGGGTGAGTCATCTAGTTGGGCGATAGCTAGTAACTCATCGAGGAAGGATTGCTTGAGAGTGCGGGAGGAGGGGGCGTAAATATTGGTTTTAAACTCGACGTGGATATCCATTACCATTACAAACTACAAAGGACAATCATTTGTAAGCACACGAACTAGGGAGGGTTCACCAATAGTGTTTTTATTCAACATACTCTTTAGACTAAGTTTTCGAATAGACTAAGGTGGTGTTTGGTTCTCTAGTCCTAGGACTTTTTCTAGTCCCAACTAAAAAGTCCCTGGTCCCTAAAAAGTCCCTCCCTGTTTGTTTCCAGAGACTAAAAAGTCTCTTCCTAGAGGTTATTAAATGACCATGTTGCCCCTAGTATATAGAAAAATAACAATCAAACAACACCATGGGGTGGCGGGCCAATGGGTGCATGGAGGGGCATTATTGAAAAAGTCCCAAAAAGACTC